>NC_063337.1:63148972-63184797 GCF_021869965.1 Rhincodon typus | reverse complement strand
AACATCAGCTTTCCTGCTCCTCTGATGCTGCTTGGCCTGCTGTGTTCATCCAGCTCTACACCTTATCTCTACACCTCAATTTACCTGTGTAAGGTACAATGGTTGAAATTATTTCTAATGGGATGGAAATTATCGAAAATTTGAACAATTTGCACAGCCATTTCACTTATTTATATATGCATTCCAATTCCATCCAGATTTAGTTAGAATGACACTGGACATAACTATGATGTAATTTTGGGCAGCATCTACTTATGTCTCTCAAAATGGATTTGTATTGAAATATTGTTTCTCATCAGATTTAGCTTCAAGTTCTGAATTGAACACTTAAAACGTTTTCACAATTTAAAGGACAATCTCCCATAATACTAATTAATAATAGTATAATGGGATGAAAAACATAAGATGTGGAAGCTTTAGACAGGGTGAAGAGGAGATTTACCAGGATGCTGCCTGGACTGGAGGGCAGGTCTTATGAGCAAAGGTTGAGGGAACTAGGGATTTTTTCATTGGAGTGTAGAAGGATGAGAGGTGACTTGATAGAGGTGTACAAAATGATGAGAGACATAGATAGAGTGGATAGCCAGAGATTTTTTCCCAGGGCAGAAATGACTATTACGAGGGGGCATAATTTTAAGGTGATTGGAGGAAGGTATAGAAGAGATGTCAGGGGTAGGTTCTTTACACAGAGAGTGGTGGGCGTGTGGAATGTGCTGCCGGCAGTGGTAGTGGAGTCAGATACTTTAGAGACTTTTAAGCGACTCTTGGATAGGCACATGGAGGATAGCAAAATGTAGGGTATGCAGGGCAGACTGATCTTAGTAGGATAATAGGTCGGCACAACATTGTCGACTGAAGGGCCTGTACTGTGCTGTACTGTTCTATGTTCTATGTTCTATATGGGAAACAGACAAACTATGGTTGAACATCCCATTAAGCATATCAAATAGTAAATGTAATTGTAGAAACATATGAACAAGAGCACGCTACTTGGTCCTTTGAACCGAGTCAATACCATCATGGCTGATCTGATTTTAACCTTAACTCTTAAGTTTTTGCATATCCCCTTGGTAATCAAGGATCTATCAACTTCTACCTTAAAAATATTTGAAGATTCTTTATCCACTTCTTTTTTGAGGAAGGGAATTCCAAAGTCTCACAATCCCCTAAGAGAAAAAAAACCCTTGTCTCTGCTTTAAATGGGCAACACCTTATTTTCAACTGTGACTCCTAGTTCTAGACTCTGCCATAACAGAAAACATTCCTTCCACAACCACCCAATCAAATCCTCTCAGGATCTTACGTTTCAATTAAATCACTTCTGACTTTTCTACACTCCAAAGGATTCAGACCTAATTTGTTAACTTTACCCCATAAGGCAATCCACTCACTCATACTATTACTCTAGTAAACCTTCTCTGAACTGCTTACAACACATTAACCTCTTTCTATAAGTACAGTCACCAGTACTGCTTGTACACGGTGGCTTGGTGGTTAGCACTGCTGCCTCACAGCGCCAGGAACTGGGTTCAATTCCACCTTCGGGTGACTGTCTGAGTGGAGTTTGCATGTCCTCCCTATGTCTGTGTGGGTTTCCTCCAGGTGCTCTGGTTTCCTCCCACAGTCCAAAGATTTGGAGGTTAGATGGATTGACCGTGCTAAATTGCCCATAGTGTTCAGGGATGTGTAGGTTAGGTGGGTTATAGGGGGATGGGTCTCAAATGGATGTTCTGAGGGTTGGTATAGACTTGTTGGGCCGAAGGGCCTGTTTCCGCACTGTAGGAATTCTATATAAAAAAAACAAATTATCTTGCTTTACCAACCAGAATACACCAGGTGGTACAAGGGAAGAAAGAGATAGAATGGAAAACAAAATGTACAAAACAAATCAATCAGTCATACTGCATCAACAAATACCATGTCAACAACTCACTTCAGGTATGCTAAAAAATAGCTAAAAATTTTCTTGACTTCAAATATTTTCTCATGCTCATGCGTTTCCCAGTTCCATGTAAATTAAGCTAGGAAATCAAAATGGTGTTTTCCAAATTTATTAAACAACTATTTGGAAAAGAAACATATGCAAACCATGTGAAACCAATGTTGCATTACAATAACAACTACGGTTCACTATCTGCAGTATATTTTTTGTTCATCAAATTCTATAGCTAATTTTTTTTAATAAGGTGGTTTGCATCAGATTTCGAACCTCTTTTGTTTACATTACCTTAACAAATCCCCTAGTGTGCAGCATGCTTAGAATTATAGCGTTTTTAGCCCTTCATCCGATTACGTCCCTACCAAGTCATCAAGCACTAATCCATTTAGTTCCATTTCCTAACAGTTGGCCTGTAGCTTGTATGTTATGCCGCTCATTTAAATACTTCACATAATTCACTAGTAAGATGGTTAACTTATAATTTGTTTCACCCACTCTGCACCCACATCCAATGTCTCCAGAATATGTTGACTCCTTGCCAGTTTCATAGTTTGGAGTTTTATGCTACTTCTGTGGCATTGCTTCAAATGTAAACCACAAAATCAACATTGTTTGTGAAAGGAAAAAGAATGTTGAATTGATTTATTCAAATTCTTTGAGGATGTTAAAGCAGGGTAGTTCAAGGGGGACCACTAGTCGATCTAGTAAATGTAGGAACATACAAAATAGGAGTAGGCCATTTGGCCCTTCAAGTCTGCTCTGCCATTTCAATAGTATCATCTAGTTCAATATTCCATTACCACTTAGCACATAGAACTTTATCTAACGCCTTCTTGAAAACATTCAATGCTTTGGCTTAAACTGCTTTCTGTGGCAAAGAAGTCCAGAAGATCAGCACTCTCTGGGTGAACAAATTTCTTTTCAACTCAGTCCTAAATTGTCTACCCTGTATCCTTAAACTGTGACCCCTGATTCTGGACCCCCTCCTTCCCCAAGTCATTGGGAACATCCTTCTAGATGGCAAGTAGTGTTGTTTTTAGATTTATAGAAGACATTCAATTAGGTGCCACAAAATTTTAACACAGAAGAGTTCATGGCATTGGTGAAATTTTGTAGTATGGACAGAGGATTTGCTAACTAACAGGATAAATGGATCACTTTTAGATTTTGAGTTGTAGAGAGGGGAATAAGTGATGATGCCTCAAGTGTTTATGATCTATGTTAATGACCAGGATGAAGGAACTAACTGTACTATAGCCAACTCTGTTGATGATACAAAGATAGGCAGGAAAGCACGTTGTGAGGAGAACTGCGTCTGCAAATGGTAACAGATAGGCTGAATGATTGTTTTCCATCTTCTTTGATTCATTTGTGGGATGTGGACGTTGCTGACTGGCCAGCATTTATTGTCTGTCCCCAGTTGCCTTTGAGAAGGTGATGGTGAGCTGCCTTCTTGAACTGCTGCAGTCCACCCATTGCATGACCCACAATGCCATTAAGGAGGCAATTCCAGGATTTTGAACCAGCAACAGTTTAGGAATGCCAACATGTTTCCAAGTCAGGATGGTGAGTGGCTTGGAGGGGGACTTGAATGTGGTGGTGTTCCCATGTGTCTGCTGCCCTTGTCCTTCTATATGGAAGTGGTCGTAAGTTTGGAAGGTGCTATCTGAGGATCTTTGGTGAATTTCTACAGTCCATCTTGTAGATAGCACACACTGCCGTTGAGTGTCAGTGGTGGAGAGAGTGGATGCTTGTGGATGTAGTGCCAATCAAGAGCGCCACTTTGTCCTGGATGGTGTCAAACTTCTTGAATGTTGTTGTCGTCTATCAAACTTTTTCCAATGGGTGAAAACAAAAAGTTGTTCAGTTGATAGAAAGTGAAGCATTACTCAAATAGAGACAGACTGCAGAATGATGCAGAACATAGGTATCTGTGTATCCTAGCATGAGTGACAAAATATTAGCATGTATGTACAGCAAGTAACTAGGAAGACAAATAGATTTTTGGTCTTTATTGCAAAAGGGAAGGAGTATAAATGTGGGAAAGACATGCAACAACGGCACAGAGCACTTAAATGCAGTTTTATTATCGGAGAGATATACTTGCATTGGAAGAAATTAAGAGAAGATTCACTAGGCTAATTCCTGGAATGAAGGGGCTGTTGTATAAGGAAACTTGAGCAGGTTGGGTTTATAGTCATTGGAGTTTAGAAGAACGAGCAGATATTTTATTGAACGTAGAAGTTTCTGAAAAGGTGATGCCAACATAATATTTGTTCTCCTGTGGAATCTAAAACTAGAGGCCGTCATTTCAAAATAACTGAGTTCCCATTCAATGAGATGAGGAGGAATTTCTTCCTTAATCTTTGTAATTCGCTCCCACAGACAGCAATCAAGACTGGGACAAGGAATATATCCAAGGCTGCCCTCGACAAATATTTTATCTACAAGGAATCAAGAGTTATTGAGGATGGTGGTGGGAAATTGGGCAGGTAGCAGTGTGTGCTGTGAGGGGTATGCTAAGAGGCTGCAGGGTGACCTGGACAGGCTGACTGAGTGGACAAACATTTGGCAAATGCAATATAATGTGGATAAATGTGAAGTTATCCACTTTGGTCACACAAACAGGAAGGCAGATTATTAACTGAATTGTGGCAATTTAGGTAAAGGTGAGGTGCAAAGAGACCTGGGTGTCATGGTGGAACAGTCACTGAAGGTTGGCATGCTGGTGGAGCAGGCAGTGAAAAAAGCTAATGGCATGCTAGCTTCATAGTGAGAGGATCCGAGTGTAGGAGCAGGGATGTCTTGCAGCAGTTATACAGGGCCTTGATGAGGCCACACCTTACGTAATTTGTGCAGTTTTGGTCTCTTACTCTGAGGAAGGACATTCTTGTTATGGAGGGAGTCCAGCGAGGGTTCACCAGATTGATTGCCAGGATGGCAAGACTGACAATATGAAGAAAGACTGGAAAAACTGTGCTTGGGCTCATTGGAATTTAGAAGAATGAGGGGGGATCTCGCAGAAACATATAAAAATCCTGATGGGACTGGACAGGCTAGATGCAGGAAGAATGCTTCCAATGTTGGGGATGTCCAGAACTAGGGATCATAGTCTAAGAATAAGGAGTAAGCCATTCAGGACTGAGATGAGGAAGAATTTCTTCACTAATGTTGAATTCTCTCCCACAGAAAGCTGTTGGGGCCAGTTTCTTAGATGTATTCAAGATGGAGCTGGACATGGCCTTGCAGCTAAAGGGATATGGAGAGAAAGCGGGACTGGGATACTGAAATTGCAATGTCAACCATGATCATACAGAATGGTGGTGCAGGCTCAAAGGGCTGAATGGCCAACTCCTGCACCTCATAGAATCATAGAACCAAAGAATCCCTACAGTGTGGAAACAGGCCATTTGGGCCAACAAGTCAACAACGTCCCTCTGAAGGGTATCCCACCCTGATTCATTCCCCTACGCCTGCATTTCCCCATGTCTAACCCAAACATCCCTGGACACTGCAGGCAATTTAGCATGGCCACTCCGCCTAGTCTGCCCATCTTTGGACTGTGGGAGGAAACTAGAGCACCCGGAGGAAACTCACACAGACATGGGGAGAATGTTCAAACTCCACACAGACAGTCGCCCAAGGGTGGAATTAAACCCCGGTCCCTGGCGTTGTGAGGCAGCAGTGCTAACCACTGAGCCACCATGCCACCCCAATTCTCCTATTTTCAATGTTTCTATGTTTCTACAAAATTGGAACTGAAGCCTTAATCAAATCAATCATGACTTTACTGAATGACTGAGCAGGCTTGCTGGGCCAAATTCCCGACTGCACGCGACGAGATCTGACAAAAATAACTGAGTTTCTTGATATTCTCACTCTCACTAGGACCATGAAAAAGAAATCTGGCATGGGGACACTGGCAGACAAATCATACATCTGATCTGGATTGAAAATTATGTTTCGAGCTGGATATACACAGCAGACCAAGCAGCATCAGAGAAGCAGGAAAGCTGATGTTTAGGGTCTGGACCCTTCTTCTGAAATGTGGGAGGGGCAGGGGATTCCGAAATAAATGGAGAGAGATGGGGAGGCGGATGGAAGGTGGACAAAGGGGCAGATAGGTGGAGAGGAGAAAGACAGTTCAAAGAGGCAGGGATGGAGCCAGTAAAGGTGAGTGTAGGTGGGGAACTAGGGTGGGGATAGGTCAGTCCAGGGAGGATGGACAGGTCAAGGAGGCGGGATGAGGCTGGTAGGTAGGAGGTAGGGGTGGGGCTTCAGGTGGGACGAGTGGATAGGTGAGAGGAAGGACGGACAGGTTAGGGAGGCGGGGACGAGCTGGGCTGGTTTTGGGATGTGTTCGGGGGAGGGGAGATTTTGAAGCTTGTGAAGTCCACATTGATACCATTGGGCTGCAGGGTTCCCAACGAAATATGAGGTGCTGTTCCAGCAACCTTCGGGTGGCATCGTTGTGGCCCAGCCCAGCTTGTCCCCGCCTCCCTAACCTGTCCGTCCTTCCTCCCACCTATCCACTCCTCCCACCTCAAGCCCCAACCCCATTCCTACCTACCAGCCTCCTCCCGCCTCCTTGACTTGTCCATCCTTCCTGGACTGACCTATCCCCACCCTAACTCCCCACCTACACTCACCTATACTGGCTCCATCCCCGCCTCTCTGACCTGTCTGTCTCCTCTCCACCTATCTGCTCCTTTATCCATCTTCCATCCGCCTCCGCCCTCTCTCCATTTATTTCGGAATCCCCTTCCCCTCCCCCATTTCTGAAGAAGGGTCCAGACCTGAAACATCAGCTTTCCTGCTCCTCTGATGCTGCTTGGCCTGCTGTGTTCATCCAGCTCTACACCTTGTTATCTCAGGTTCTCCAGCATTAGCAGTTCCCACTATCTCTGAAAATTATGTTTATATTTTCTCCAAGACTTACGTTTGTGGATTGAGTTCAATCTGTAGTTCCATCACCTCCACATTAAATGTCCTAGTTCGCATTAAAACCACAATTCTCTCTGCCCTTGTTCCTGTCCTGATATGACCCTCATTTCAAATCCCTCAAGTCCAAGTGCAGAGACATGAACAAATATGATGGAGAAAGGATTTAGCCATTCAAATCACATCTGGCTGAACCACAGAAATGGTGTTTTTGGATAATGTTCTCATTTGCCAAAATTGCATTCAAGGATGATTCTGCAGTAATGAGCAAAGATAATCCCCAAATTATATCTACTATTGCAAGCCATCATCTTCAAGCACACATGGAAATTAAAATCAGGAAAAGTGCACTAACAGGCAACTGATTTGATTGAAAACTCAAATTAAAATGACTTCTACTGCCCCTTCAAATGAGGTACGAGAAAAATGGAACTTACATCTTGTGTAGTAAGTGTTATCTTAATCAGCGTTGATGCTCCATGCTTGGCAGAGCTGGATATACTCAAGTAACAGACAAGTGTAAAAACTGAGATAACACAGTGTGGAGTTGGAGCAACACAGCAGGCCAGGCAGCATCAGAGGAGCAGGAAAGCTGACGTTTTGGATTGGGACCCTTCTATAGAAATGGGGACTGGGAAAGGAGCTCAGAAATAAATAGAGAGAGGAGGGGTGGGGCTGGGGGAGGTAGGTGGGATGGTGATAGGTGAGTGCAGGTAGGGAGTGGTGGAGATTGGTCAGTGAGGTGGGAGGGGCGGATAGGTGGGAGAGAAGATGGACAGATTGTGTCAGGTCAAGGAGGTGGGGAAGAGAGGGAGGGTTGGTCATGGGATGTGGCGGGCGGGTGGGGAGATTTTAAAACTGGTTAAATCCGTGTTTAGGCCATCCGGCTGTAGGCTCCTGAGGTGGAATATGAGGTGTTGCTCCTACAGTTTGGGAGAGGTGTCATTGTGACACTAGAGGAGGCCCAGGGTGGACATGTCACCCAGGGCGTGGGAGGGGGAGTTAAAATGGTTTGCGAAGGTGTTGTCGTTTGTCGCGAACAGAGTGCAGGTGCTCTACAAAGTGGTCTCCAAGCCTCTGCTTGGTTTCACCGATGTAGAGGAGGCCACATTGGGAGCAGCGGATGCAGTAGATTAAGTTGATGGATGTGCAGGTGAACCCTTGTCTAATGTGGAAGCTTTGTTTTGTGTCTTGAATGGAGGTGAAGGGGGAAGTGTAGGGGCAGGTATAGCACTTTCTGCGGTTGCAGGGAAAGGTGCCGGGGTGGTGGGGTTACTGGGGATTGTGGAGCGGACAAGGGAGTCGTGGAGAAAGAGGTTCCTACGAAAGGCAGATAGAGGTGGGGAGGGAAATATCTCTTTGGTTGTGGGGTCAGATTGTCAGTGGCGGAAGTGGCAGAGAATGATACGTTGGATGCAGTGGTTCGTGGGGTGATATGTGAGGACAAGGGGGAATCTGTCTTTATTTTTGTTGGGGAGAGGAAAAGTAAGGGCAGAGGTGTGGGAAACGCAAGAGATGCTGTTGAAGACACTTTTGATCACCGGAGGGGGATGTTGCAGTCCTTGAAATAGGAGGACATCTGGGATGTGTGGGAGTGGAATGCCTCATCTTGGGAGCAGACGCAGTGGAGGTGGAGGAATTGGGAGTACCTGCCTACGGAACATCTCCTTTCTCAGTACCTGCCTACGGAAAGTGTCACATTGACGCCACCCGCAAATTGGAGGAGCAGCACCTCATATTCTGCCTTGGGAGCCTGCAGCCCAATGGCCTAAACGTAGATTTCACCATTTTTAAAATCTACCCACCCTTGGCCTCATCCCACGACCAACCCTCCCTCTCATCCCCATGTCTTTTTTTTATTCATTCATGGGATGAGGGCATCGCTGGCTAGGCAGCATTTATTGCCCAGAAGGCAGTTTAGAGTCAACCACATTGCTGTTGGTCTGGAATCACATGTAGGCCAGACTAGGTAAGGATAGCAGTTTCCTTCCCTAAAGGACATCAGTGAACCAGATGGGTTTTTCCCGACATTCGGCAATGGATTCGTGGTCATCATTAGATTCTTAATTCCAGAGATTTGTTGAATTCAAATTCCACCATCTGCTGCGGTGGGATTCAAACCCAGGCCTCCAGAACATTATCTGGGTCTCTGGGTTAACAGTCCAGTGATAATACCACTAGGCCATTGCCTCCCTCCTAGACCTGATGCAATCTGTCCACCTTCTCTCACACCTATCCGCCCTTACCACCTCACTGACCAATCTCCACCACTCCCTACCTGCACTCACTTATCACCATCCCGCCTACCTTCCCCAGTCCACCCCTCCTCTATTTATTTCTGAGCTCCCTTCTCCCTCCCCATTTCTGAAGAAGGGTCCCGACCCAAAACGTCAACTTTCCTGCTCCTCTGATGCTGCCATGGCCTACTGTATTCCTCCAGCTCCACACTGTGTTATCTCTGAACTCAGCATCTGCAGTTCTTGCTATCTCTCAGTGTAAAAATGGATTCTTTTTTGTAATTTAGCACTGTATTTAGTACACTGTGTAGATGTTCTCAAATAAAAAACTTACCAAGTCTTCAAAAAAGTACATTTTGTAACTAGAAAACAGTATGAAAATAGAAACCACAAAAAAAGATTGGTGTATACATAAAAAAAACTATCACTAATCCTATTGGAAATACTAAGAGCATCTAAGGAAAAAATAATATTTTTGGCATATATAATCCTTTACTAAATGAATGTCAAGATTGCAGTGCAAATTCGATACTATCATACATCAAATATAATATGAAAAATCTGTACATAATATCTTCGGCTCCTAGGCACTATTCAGTGATGACAGGGGAAAAGGGGAAAAGTTGGATACCATCCAAGAATTGCAGATAAATTTCAGGAAGATTACTGAAACAAAGGTTCAAGAGATAAGTTTTGAAATAGGTTTTGTAAAGGTTCACAGAACCTTCACATTGAAGATCTTATCATTGATGATGGAATGCAGGAAGGGGAAATGCGATGCACATGTTGGCAAAATTGAAAGCATAAATAGTGCTAAATTGCACTTAAATTTTCAGTGTCACATTTTTAATGAATTGGTTGGCATATATTCAAAACTCCATCACTTCTAATGCTTAATGAATTTTGTAAAGTTTCTTACAATTTTGACTATCTATTTATTATGGCTACATTGAACACGCAGTTTCATTTTTATACAAATATAATTCTATTCATGTTTGGAGTGACACACATCAAATCAAACATTTACACAGAATTAAAATAGAAGGTAACTGACATTTAATCAGCAACTTTTAGAATCTAACTCCTCTCAGTTTCACTGCCTCTTTTCCTGAAGGAAGGTGACAGGTATTCCCATAATATTTATTATGTATTATTGTCTCCCATTCCTTCTAGTCTCAAGTTGCAGCATGCTTCCAATCAGCATCATAAACAGTAGTGGTTTTTTGGCATTTGCTAAAGCAGGTTTGTCGATACAATTGTCAAGTTTCTACTGCAAAGAGAACCAACACAGTTAAATTGAAATTCCCTTTTGTCTACTCATAAACACACTGTATGCAGCAACACAGTGTTATACCTACTAGCAAACACTACTGAAGCAACAATGGTCATAAAATAAAGAATCCCACATTTTCAGATCAATATCTACCTTGACACTGCTTTTTCTACCTATTAAGCTTTCCCAACTGGAGCCTCCCACCTGCCGGAGACTTTGCAAACATCACAACACATTGAAGCTTTTTTTTATTATTCCTTCACAGATTTAGGCTAGTATTTATTTCCCATCCCTAATTACCCAGAGGGCAGTTAAGAGTAAACCATATTACTGTGGGTCTGGAGTCATGTGTGGGCCAGTCCAGATAAGAATGGAAGCTTCCTTCCCAAAAGTACATTAGTGAACCTGATGTGCTTTTCCGACAATTGTTTCATGGTCATCACTGAACACTTAATTCCAGCTTTTTTAAATGAGTTCAAATTCCACCGTCTGCCGTGGCAAGATTCAAACCTGGGTCCCCAGAACATTATCTGGGTCTCTGGATTAACAATCCAGTGAAAATACCACTCGGCTGTTGCCTTCCCCTTATTGGTGATATTGCAGCATTTGTTATTTTTGTGTTTCCCAAAAGTCCCTAAGGAGGCAAATGTTGTAATTCCTAAGGATGCTGACCCTTTCACCTCACTACATAAAAAATACTTAGTACATCTGCCACCAAAATCTGTTTTATATATATTTAGATTGGGCTCTGATTCAAATATCAGAATGGAAGAATAAGGTGAAGTACATAGAAGTATCAAGGAGTAAGTACAGGTGACAGCAGAAGCGAAGTATTTAGATGGAGGACAACTTAAGGTCATCTCATTGGGAGAGCTCCTGTATAGATTACCATTCAAGGTAAGCCTACAAAATGATGATACTTTTTTTAAGCCCCTTTAGTTCATAGAATGGGAGAGACACAATGTTAAGTATGGAGAACTTAGTTTATCTATGCATACAATGCATTTTGGCCACTTGAACTACAGCCAATACTGGCAACTCTAGAACTATGTGTAACTGAAACCCTCAGTGGAGCTGCAGGTTCACTTTGGAGTTTACTAATTAACACCAACAAGATGCTGCGCTTAGCACCAATGTCCACAAGACTGATCTTACATGCATTCACCATACTGGAAAAAAATTGGCTGAATATGCCGAAATGTCCAGCCTCAAAAGTAGGCAATGTTGAGGAAGTTCCCTCACAGAAGCCTCAACATTCCACCCAAATGACTTTGTAATGCAAACTAGACATGAGAATGTCAGAAGCTACGAGATAATTTTATTCCAAGTAATCTATACCAAGACTATACCTAGTCATCTCATTCCCTTCTTTCACCTTTGAAGGAGAACTAAATCAGATACCATTGCACAATCAACAGATGCTACAGCTGAAAAATTGTAAATCCTGTGAATCAAGCAGTTCCCTTTGCAATGATTTCTGATTGTACTCCCTGCCCAACAAGATCCCACATCAGGACATCAAGTATACTTTGTTGGCACATCACTGTTGACATTTGTGGAACAAAAATGAAAATTATTTGCTGAAATATTATAGAAATACTTAGATTTCTTTCATATGTGTACTCATAATGATATTGATTCATGCTTTTGCTTTGCAGTATAAAGAAACCAATGGCAGTAATTAAAATCTGCAAGTTATATAAAACAACAGTCACTTGGTCAACAACTGCTACAACACCTCATCAATAAACCATCTTTAGATCATTTGGAACTTGGCTTGCATTCAATTTGAAATAAAGAACCATAGTACCTTTTGGAGTTTTGTACTTCTTTCATAGAAGTCCTCCAGTTCTAGGCGAAGGGCACGGTTTTCTTCTGATAGTATCTCCACCATCTGCTGAGCCCTTGCCACAATTGCGACTGCATCAACTGAAAGTTGCTGGTTTGACACAGGATCTGGTTGGACCTGAGGAGGAGCTGACTGCAAAAGTGCAAGTTGCAACTTATTCTTTCCCATGGAGCTCTGGAAAGACATAGGGCTGTGGTCCTGTGATGGCAATGATTGAAAAAATGTGTGGCATTGCCTATAAAATCACAACAAAAATGAAAATCAATGCAACAATACACAGCATCATAAGTGATTACGCATTCTAGCTACAACTTAAGTGTTGAAGCCTCAAGGCTTATGGACAGTTGAAATACATAACATGATACACAGCTGTCTAGGCCCCAGTGCTGTTTTATCATTTTATAAACAACTCTATTTTGTTTGAAGCAAAAATGAGTCTATGCTTCATCATCTAGTAGGTTTACTGTCACCTATTGATATGAATAGAAAATTGATTTGCAGATGGGGAACAACAGGAATAAATGGGTCTTTTTCAATGGCAGGCAGTGACTAGTGGAGTACAGCATGGATCAAGAATAGGACCCCAGCTAGTCACACTAAGTGCTAATGGTTTAGATGAGAGAACTAAATGCAATATTCTCAAAATTTGCACGTGACACAAAGTTGGTGGAACGGTAAGCTGTGAGTAAGATGCAGAAGTATTGCAGTGTGATTTAGGCAGGCTGAGTGAATAGACAAATGCATGGCAGATGCAGTATGATGTGGATAAAAGTGTCATAATCCACTTGGTAGCAAAAATCTCAAGGCAGATTATTATTTGAATGGCTGTAAATTGAGACAGAATTCAATGAGACCTGGATCTCCGCATAGACCCATGCTAAAAATTAGTGTGCAGGTTCAGCAGGCAGTAAAGAAGGCAAACTGTATGTTCAACTTCTGATTTAGTACCGAATTCTATATGTTCAGAATTATTTTCTCCAAGTTGTTCTATTTGGTCCATCACTGAAACCAAATCTGTCTGAAATATAATTTCTGATTCCATGTTTTACCAATGTGATTATTTATTGTCCTCATTTAAAAGGTTTTAATTTGCAGTAATAGCAGTGCCATTACACTGTGCTGCTGTAGTGAAATTTTTTTCTGCCTTTTCCACTATTTCACTGGATAAATCCCGCTGTTCAGGCGCATAATAATTGATTTCTATTTCACATGCTTTTCTTGATACTTCCCACAGTCTAATAATGGTACAAATACTGGTCCCAATTTCTTTCACCGTTTTCCTGAACAATTATCTTTTCTACACCCTTAATAAAATCTAAAAACTTAGTTTTCCATTAGACCAGGGCTTTTAATCTTCATTTTGTCATTTTAATTCTGGCTTCACAACACCTTGGGTCTATGGCCTCCATTTAAAATGTTTTTGTAGTCCTTGGCATGATAGGTTGAATGGCACCCTTTTGTACAGTAGATCCTGTGATTTCCTTGCTGTAGAGTTGCCATGTGGTGCCTGCCCATTGTAGCAGCAAAAGTTGATCTAAGCTGCAAATACTTTCCTTACTTTGATTCCCCAGCCTGTTTTAAGGTTTTCCCAGGGCTTGTAAATGTATTAATGGTACTTTATATGTTGAATTGCTGTTCAGCTGAGCACACTCACAACTGCTCCTATAGATCACTGCTGCAGTAAGCTCTCTCAGTCCATGTGGAATGCCTTCTTGTTCAGGAATTTTCCTCCTTTAGGAAGCTTCTAATTCTCCCGTAGCTGTCTTCTCTTACCAGGTCCGAAATGCCTTTACCATTGACTGTAGAGATTCTCCCTTGTTGAATCTAAGCACAAGGGTTTCTTCTTCTTAAATGTTCAGTTCTTCCCTGCTGCTGGCTATTGCAGTATCATGCAAATTAAAACAGGGTCTGAAGATGCTGAAAAATCTTCAGAGCTCCATTGCCGCCAGCATGTTTGATGAGGCAGTGAAATAAAATCTATAACGTAGCTCACCATGTGGTAGGTTTGCTGCCACCATCCTCTATAAGTGTTGGGATCTCCAGGATCTGTCTAGTGTGATAGTGTAAAAGCACTTTTTACCATGACTACAACCACCTAGCAGAACAAGAGCAGCAGATAATTAGGAACACCATGTGCAGGCTCCCTCATTAATTATGGCTGTATGTACAGCAAATGGACTGCAGTGGTTCAATAAGGCATTTCTCCATTACCTTCCCAAATAGGGATGAGCAATAAATGCTGGCCCAACCAGTGACACCTACATCCCATGAATAAATAAAAGGAGTCTAAGTAGTAGAAGCTCATGTATTGAACAAAGTACAGTTTATTGCATGTTAGCAGCTTATTGTGGGTTACATTAGTAAGACATGATGTGGAGATGCTGGTGTTGGACTGAGGTGGACAAGGTCAGAAGTCACATAACACCAGGTTATAGTCCAACAGGTTTATTTGAAATCACAAGCTTTTGGAGCATTGTTCCTTCATCAGGTTGAGTGAAGAGTAGCACACAGACACATAATTTATAGGCAGAGAGATCAAAAGATCATACAAATGGTGTGAGTGGAGTGTCGACAGGCAGGTGATCAGATGTGTCAGGCGGTGTGAGTAAAGTGTGAACAGCTGAATAGCAAGTGAAGAAATGTCCTATAACCCAAATAATTGAGGCAGAGAGATAATTACAAAAAATTAAAAATAAGTTGGTGCTGGAACAAGCCAAATGGCTGGAAATAACATGATAAGAATAAGAGTTGCATGCCAAGGGTCTAACCAAAGTAACAAGTAATCCAAAACTGTACTAACTAATTAAGGTAGAGAGATCATAACAAGTTATCAAAGTGATGGTATCAAAACAGGACGGTAAGGAATATTTTACAGATACAGAACAGCATAATGGAGTTACATGTAGCACGATTAATCAGATAGACATTGTTATAAGATGATGAGGTGGAACCGGATATTAGGTCTCATTATAGTGGGCAGGGGGAGTGGGAAGATGCTCATCTTCTCAGTGTTAACTCTTTCAGACCCATACAAACATCTCTCCATCTTTTGCTCAGCCTTTAAAATTTTTTTTTGGACCAAGCTTTTTGTCACCTGCCCCAATATCTCAAGGGTCCCAGTGTCATATTTTTGTTTGATGACATTTCTGAGCACCTTAGTAGTGCAATGAACACAAAATCCCAAGTCCACAGACCAGTCATGGGTTTATCTGTAATTAGTTTCCAATGTAATCCATGTATTGAGTTACAATGAGAGATCTAACCAATACATGTTTAATGCTTTTTCTAACTTTGCAATTTTAACCTACTGTAATCCTAATGATTGAATTGCTTTAATGGTTTTATGACTAAAAATTGCGACAGGTTAATTTGGGTATACATCTGTACACAAAGATGTTTTAATTTATATTATTTGTATAATTACTTTCCAAACAATATGTGATCTTTATCGATTTTATTTTCTCAGTATTACCGTATTTCATCCTTTTGTTCAAATTCATTTGCAATTATTTGCCATTTTGCAAGTTTGTTACCATTCGTGATTTGTTGCGGCCCTTTTCTAAATTTATACAGATGATTTGGGTCTCATTTGGGGGGGGTGTGTTTATTGCCTATCCTCAATCCTCCTCAAGGAGATGGTAGTGAGCTACCTTCTTTAAATGCTGCAAACCATTTGTTGTAGGTACACCTACACTGCTGTGAGGGAGTTCCAGGATGTTGAGACAGTGACACTGAGTAACGGCAATATACTTAAGAGTTAGGATGGTGACTGGCTTAGAGGGAACTTGCACGTGATTTTCTCATGTATCTGCTGCCCTTATCTACCTAGCTGGTCATAGTTGTGCATTTGGAAGGTGCTGTCAAAAGTGTCTTGGTGAGCTTCAGCAGTGCTACATGTTGCTACTACCAAGCAAAAGTGGTGGAGGAAGTGAACGTTTGTGGATGTGGTGCCAGTCAAGCAGGCTGCTTTATCCTGGATATTGTCAAGCTCTCACGTGTTGTGGGAGTGCACTTATCCAGCAAGTGGGGAGCATTCTGTCACACTCTTCACTTCTGCCTTGTAGATAGATGTTGGACAGACTTTGGGAGGGTAGGCAGTGAGTTACTCACTGCAGGATTTATAATCTCTGACCTGCTGTTGAAGCCACTACATTTAAATGGCCAGCACAGTTCAGTATCTAGTGGTAACCCCCTAGAATACTGATTGTGAGGAATTTAACAATAGTTATTGTTGCTTCAATCATCGTCTGGCATCTTTTTGGCATGTATTTTCCTTGTGATTTGTCAGCCTAAGCCTGGATACATCATGCTGCAGATGGACATGGCTTTACTACCTGAGGAATCACAGAAGTTGCTGAACACTGCACAATCTTCAGCGAACATCCCCACCTTTGGCCTAATGATGGCGGGATGGTTACTGATGAAGCAGCTGAAGATGACTGGGCCTAGAACACTAACCCGTGCAGAGTTTATTTTGGAGTGAAGATTACTCCAACCAGCAGAGCATTTTGTCTTCGATTCCTACTGACTCTAGTTTTGCAAAGGTTCGTTGATGTCACACTTGGTCAAACGCAGCCTTGATGCCCAAGTTAGTCACTCTCACCACCACTCCTCTGCCTCATGCCTCTTCAGTACTGACCTTCCTCCCCACCCGCTTAATTTCATTTACAAACTTAGAAATTGTCTTCATTTCAAAAGTTTAAATATTTAATATAAACTGTTAAATTATGCTTCTAGCATGATTCTGAGGGACTTTCAACCTTGTCCACTCAGAACACCTACCCTCTAAATTCTATTCTCTTCATTCTGTCTTGCAAAGTTATCCATTCTGCTCCCAATCGCCTGACTCTGCATGCTGTGTTGTTAATCAGCCATTATCTGGTATCCTATCAAAGATCTTTTGGAAATCTAGATAAATTCCATCTGCTACGTATCTCTGGTCAACATTTTTCTGATGCCTCTTCAAAGAATTCAGCGATGTAGACCAAGCGAGAGCCTTTCACGGATTAAACATTATATTTTTAATGTCGATGGGACAATGTTTCTATTCTTTCTTTTGATAGGAATTCCATTGCTTTTTTCTCCCTGCTGCTGATGTTAACAAGATCATTACCCAGACATTTTCGATCTGACAATGAGTTAAGTCCTCAAAGCAGGGAGCAGTCCTTGGCGGAGACTCGGGAACCAGTAAGCACTATACATCTAGCGCTGTGCGGATTTCAGGCCTAGTCTTACAGGGACTTACTTAGGAGCTGGGAGCAGTCGGAAGGCGGAGACTTGAGAACCAATAACAGGGGGTTCAGAGTTTGAAAAAAAAACAAAGTGTGACTTCATAGGAAAGAAGTAATCTGATTGGTTGGTGAGTAATCAACATTAGGGGCTGTGTTTAAACAACTGGAGCTATTGTGAAGTTTTATTCTAGTCTAAGAGGTTAATTGTAAAGTTGAGATGTCAGGAGAGGCCAACTGAGTGGAATGTGCAGCTTATTACGTAGGGAGTTGTGAATGCTGCCAGTGTCCTAGACGATCCCATACGTAGGAAGTACTCCCAGCTGCAGAGGGTGGAGCTCAAGGTTCGGAGCTTAAGCAGCAGTTGGAGGCACGGTGGCACATCCATGAGGCTGATAGCACATTTAGAGAGATGGTCACACTGCAGCTCAAGGGATTGAGGAAAGAAAGGAATGGTGACCACCACACAAACCAGAAAGAACGGGCAGGTAGTGTATGAGACCCTAGGGTGCCACTCACTAAATCCCAGTCATTTTGGAAGATGGTGAGGGTACTGTACCTCAAAGGTATGCAGTCAGAGCCAAGCTTCTGGCACCAAAAGCAGCTTATCTGCACAGTGGGTGAGAAGGGGCCACAATAGTGATAGGGGATTTTTTTTACTCAGGGTAGTAAATAGACCCTGACTCCAGGATGGTGTGTTGCCTCCCTGATACCAGAGTCAGGAATATCACTGAACATCTGCAAGGCATCCTAGAAGGGGAGGGTGATCAGCTAGCAGTTGTGGTACGCTTTGGTATCATTGGTAATGAGCAAAGTGAGGAATGATGTCTTGCACCAAGAATTCAGGAAGCTAGACAGTAGATTAAAAAGCAAGACCTCAAAGGTTGTAATCTCTGGATTACTTCTGGTGCCACATGCTAGAGAATATAGGAGCAGGAAAATAGGACAGATGGCTAAGGAGCTAGTTCAGGGGACAGTGTTTCAGGTTCTTGGATCATTGGGACCTCTTCTGGGGCAGGAGTGATCTGTACAGGAGGGACGGGTGGCACCTAAACTGGAGAGGAACCAATATCCTCCCATGGAGGTTCACTAGAGCTACTTGGGAGGGTTTAAACTAGACTGGTAGAGGATGGAAACCAGAGCAGCAGGTCAGCAAGTGGAAGGAATCAGGGGAAGGTAAATGTTATAACCAGTAAGTCTGAAAAGAAGGACAGGCAGGGGCAGGTTAATGAACACAATGGGGCTGATGCATTGAAGTGTGTTTATTTTTCAATGCAAGGAGTAGTATGGGTGAGGGAGATGAGTTTAAAGCCCAGATTAGTACATGGGACTATGATGTTGTGGACCTTACAGACATCAGGTTGGGACAGGGATAGGACTGGCTATCAAAATGTTCCAAGGTTTTGATGTTTTAGATGAAATAGTGAGGAAGGTAAAAGAGGTGGAGGAGTTGCATTACTAATCAGGGAGAATGTCACAGCTGCACTCAGAGGACATACTGGAAGGCACATCCACTGAGACAATATGGGTAGAGCTCAAAAAATAAGAAAGGTGCAATCACTCTGATGGGATTATACTATAGGCATCCCAACATTGAGGAACAGATATTTAGGCAGCTTATGGAAAGATGCAAAAACCACAGGGTTGTCATAGTGGTGATTTTAATTTCCCCAATATTGACTCGGACTTCCTCATAGTAGGAGGCTTAGGTGGGGCAGAATTTGTTAGGTGGATCCAAAAGGATTTCTTGAAACAGTGTGTGAATAGTCCATATGGAGGAGGGGCCATACTGGACCTTGTGTTGGAAAATGAGCCTGGCCAGGTGACTGACCTTTCAGTAGGAGTGCATTTTGGAAAGTGAGTGATCACAGCCCCTTAAGTTTTAAAGATAGCTATGAATAAGGATAACGCAGGACTTTGCGGGAAAGTCCTAAATTGTGGGAGGGCAAATTATGTCAGTATTAGGCAGAGCCCGGAGAAGTAATTGAGAGCAGCTGTTATCAGGCAGGTCCATACTTGACACTTAGGAATTGGTTAAATGGCTACTGATCAGAGTTCAGAACTACCATGTTCTAGTTGGGAGGAAGGACAACAATGGCAAGGAATTGACCTTTGGATTATGAGGGAGATTGCATATATTTTCCTTTTGACTAAATTCACTATGTTTAGAAAGCTAAAATCGGACAAGGCCCATGAGGAATATAAAGAAAGTAGGGAATAATTAGAGCATGAAATTAGGAGAGCAAGAAATAGCCATGAAATATCCTTGGTGAGTATGGTTAAAGAGAATCCCAAGGCATTTTATACCTTCATTAAAAGCAACAGGATAACTAGGGAGGGGATAGGACCACTCAAGGATAAAGGAGGGAATTAGTACTTGGAGACAGAGGATATGGACGAGATCCTAAATGAGTACTTTGCATCGGTATTCACTGAGGAGAAGGACATGGGCGTTAGTGAGATTCGGGTCGGGCAAGCTATTATGCAAGGGCATTTTGAGGTCAAGAAAGAAGTGGTTTTAGGCCTGTTGAAGAACATTAAGGTGGATAAGTCCCCAGGGCCTGATGGAATCTACCCCTGGTCATTGAGAGAGGAAAGAGAGGAGACTGCTGGAGCATTGAACAAGATCCTTGTATGCTCTCTAACCACCAGAGGTGCCTGAGTACTAGCAAGTAGCTAATGTTGTTCCTCAGTTCAAGAAGAGTAATAGGAATAATTATAGGAAATTATAGATCAGTGAGTCTCACATGGGTAGTTGGGAAGCTATTGGCGAGAATTCTTAGGGATATGATTTGCATACGTTGGGAAAAGCATGATCTAGGCAGGCACAGTCAGCACAGCTTTGTACAGGGCAGATCATGTTTTACTAATTTTCGTTGATTTTTTTTGAGGAGGTGATGAGGGTGGTCAATGAGGATAGAGCAGTAGATGGTGTTTATATGGATTTTAGTAAGGCTTTTGACAGGGTCCCTCATAGTAGGCTCATTGAGAAGATTAAGATGTATGGGATCTATTGTGACTTGGCCATTGGATTCAAAATTGGCTTGCCCATAAAAGGCAGAGGGTAGTGGTGGAAGTGACGCAAGTTTTTCTGGCTAGAGGTCTGTGACGAGTGGTGTTCTGCAGGGATCCATACTGGGACCTCTGTTGTTTGCGATTTATATAAATGATTCAGATGAAAACGTAGATGGGTGGGTTAGTAAGTTTGGAAACAAAGACTGGGGGACTTGTGGACAGTGTGGAAGGTTGTCAAAGGATACAGTGGGATATAGACCAGTTACAGATATGGGCAGAGAAATGGCAAATGGAGTTTAATCCGGGTAAGTGTGAGGTGTTACACTTTGGGAGATCAAATGTTAAGGAAAAGTATTTAGTTATTAGCAGGACCACAAATAGCAATGATGCAGAGGGATCTTGGGGTTGTAGTCCATAGCTCCCTGAAAGTGTCCACACAAGTAAATAGGATGGTAGAGGAGGTATATGGATTGCTTGCCTTTATTGGTCAGGGCATTGAGTACAAGAGTCAGGAAACGATGTCGCAGCTTTATAAAAATTTGGTTAGGCCGCAATTAGAGTACTGCATTCAATTCTGGTTGCGACACTACAAGGAGGATATGGAGGCTTTGGAGAGGGTGCACAGGACGTTTACCAGGATGCTAACTGGATTAGAAGGTATGAGCTATAAAGGAGAAGCTGAAAAGACCCGGGTTGTTTTCTCTGGAACAGTGGAGGTGAGGGGAGACCTGATAGAAGTTTACAAAATTATGACAGGCATAGATAGGGTTGACAGTCACAATCTTGTCCGCCCCCAGAATTGAAATGTCTAATACTCGAGGGCATGCATTTAAAGTAAGAGGGGGAAAGTTTAAAGGAGGTGTGAATGGCAAGTTTTTTTTGTTACACAGAGAGGTAGGTGCTTGGAATGTGCTGTCAGGGGTTGTGGTGGAGGCAGATATAATAAGGGCTTTTAAGGGTCTTTTAGATAATCACATGAATAAGCAAGGAATGGAGGGATATGAACTATGAGCAGGCAGAGGGGATTAGTTGGAAGTCAATTCTCCACTAACTTTGAAGTTTACCGGTTATTTGGAATTAGACCACATATACATGCAGAAGTATAATTTATTTGGGTACAGCATGACATGCAGCTAGCACTGTAGCTCAAGTTTGCTAGCTCTTCATTGTTTCAGCATGTGTTAGTATGTCAAAAAAAATTTTTGTTTTCTTTATTCATTCACAGGCTGAGGGCGTCGCTAGCCAGGCAGCATTTATTGCCCATCCCTAATTGCTCAGAGGGCAGTTAAAAGTCAACCACATTGCTGTGGGTCTGGAGTCACACATAGGCCAGACACGGTAAGGATGGCAGTTTCCTTCCCTAAAGGATATTAGTGAACCAGATGGGTTTTTCAGACAATCGACAACGGATTCACGGTCATCATTAGATTATTAATTCCAGATATTTTATTGAATTCAAATTCCACCATCTGCCATGGTGGGATTTGAACCCGGGTCCCCAGAACACTATCTGGGTCTCTGGATTAATAGTCCAGCAAAATACCACTAGGCCATCACCTCCCCAGTGAATCTGAATGTTTTAATCCCAAGAATTTTACATTTTTTTGAGAGAGAATGCAGCCTTAATTGCTACAATATTTTGTAACTATTATGCTGGTCACTGGAATATTTGTGCTATAACAATAACAAATATTTTGGCAGATTCAGTGCAGGTCATCATAATACAGTTGTTGAAATCTCCTAGTATTGTAAACATTGAAGCACGTTCAGATCACAAAGAAAAGCCAATCTGAGAAAATATCAGTTGGCCCTACAATTGGAACTCTCAGCTGAACATTTAACTAAGTTTTAAACACCATCAATATCTGGTATGTTGGTTGGCAAATAGTTAAATACATCCTGCTACAGTATCATTTTATAATCTGTTCTGACTTTATTTTTTGCTGGTTTAGGTTGTATTAACCGTTCTGTATCCATTGCATACAAAAAAGAGAATGCCAAATTGATAAACACAAATGTTTGATTGTGGAATATTTGTGTCTTTGAGTTTCTCAGTAGTTTATTTTTCATATAAATCCACAAAAAATAGAATTGTTTTAGTTAAAGTTGCTTTCTTTTCCCTTTATTTCTCCTTTCCCTCCACTTCCCCAATTTCATTGCATTTTGTAGTGTACATTTATCTTCCTTTTGACTGATAAAAGTTAAGTGGCTTTCAATCAAATGAAATCTGCTCTCCTAATGGGAAACTTATAAAATAAAAGACCATTTAACTCAGGCAAGATTTATTTTCCTGGGTGGAGGATGAAGAGCTATCAGGAATGTGCAAAAGATTCTGCCACAGAAGCAGTGGAACACTTTTCTTATTTGTACTCACCATACGAATGATGTCCGGAGAACAGAACAAATAGCATTTCTTCAGGCCAGACCATAAAATCATGACTATATGCCAATTAATTTAAAAATAATTGTAACACATTAATCCAAGTACCAGAAGATGTTCTGATGTGCTGTTGTAATTCCAGGCACATTATATTCTGAAATCTTCTACAGTAAACATGGAATATTTAGTGCTTAAAATAGGAACTTGTTAATGAAACGATGTGAGCTCATCTTCACTGGTATCTCAATAATAAAATATTGCAGCCCTTTAACCTTTATCAGCTAACAAACATCTCATGCTGATTTTAATACAAGTCTTTTCACAGCATTCAAATTATTTTCAATATGATGGAATGGCTTGATTTATAAAGTTTGTGGGCACTTCTTTTGGAGGGCCTTTTGATTGGAAAGCTCCACAGTTGATTATTTGAGCAGACATGCAATATTGTGGCAATGTCACTGCAGCAATGAACAATCCAGGGTACTGACCACAGTTAAATTATGCTGGAGTCATGAATTATGTGGATAGAAATAGGCTATTTGAGAGTGTAGAATGAACTTACGTTAGACTGGCAATGTGGCTGATAATGATTATTGATTCCTTTACTGAGCAAAAGCAAAACTGAACAAATGTCATCTGGCACTGGACAACATTTACTCATAATCCAGAGTGTTGTCAGCCAGGCTCGCAGTGTTGTGCACTTACAATTTTGAAATCTACATACATATTGTTCACTGCAGACAGATAGAATTACACACTGCACTTGTTTCAATGCAACAAAATAAGTTACAGCCATACTCTTAATTGGTGCTGAGAAATGAACCAGAGTCAACCTGCCTCATTTAAAATTTACACATGACTTGGCAGTTAACTGGCAATCATTTTACCTTGCATTTTCCATAGCAATATCTTTGCCATTCAGATCTGCTTGTCAACAAGCCAGCACTCTCCATTCACATAGTATAAATGTTGGTTCTCCTTTTGCACTGATGTTTCTTGCAAATTGCCCTGATGTGTGAAGATGTAAATTTTCAACAAAATGTGTCATTTTTCAGAAATTCTGCAGTTCTGCACTACCATGCAGCTATAAAAATATCTGGCTGAAAAAGGGATCTGAATTGTAGAAATTGGACTTGTCTGAAATCATTGATTCCCATGACATACAAAGACATTCCTGCTATAAAAAGGCAGAAAGCCTTTTGTCCAGGCTGGATTTAATACTAAGGATATAAGGGACAATGAATGTTCTGAATGCAAAAGGCTGGCATGCATGAGACATAGATAGGACGATGAAAAAGAACAAACTTGGTAAGCTGAAACATCATTTCTCTTTCTGTGGTTCCTTATTTAGGTTCTATACAACTTGAGACGAGAGTTTTTTTACAATATATATTCTAGTTCATTACTGTGACATGAGCACTGTAAATGATAAATGAGTAAAAAAAATCAGACAGTAATGTTCTCCAATATTAAATTAAAAATAATATCCTTTTGCCTTGTATACAAATTTGTTTTATTTGCAATTATAGGACAGATTAAATCTAATTTAATGTTTTAATATTCTTGTCTGATATCTTTAATTTATCATTTCAGATTGTGTTGGATGACTACGCTACCACAAATACTTCAAATCCTTCCTGGCTTGCCAGTCAGATACTTCGGAGACTTTTAAGTGACTCTTGGATAGGCACATGGAGGATAGTAAATGTAAGGTATGCAGGGTAGATGTAGATCTTAGTAGGATAGTAGGTCGGCACAACATCGTGGGCTGAAGGGCCTGTACTGTGTTGTACTGTTCTATGTTCTATGTTCTTAAAGTTAAAAAAAACATGATTTTAACATGTTCAAAAAGAATGTCGGCTAAAGAATTGACACACAAATAGTGCAGTACTAGCACGATCCATGCTACTTTCGAGCACAGTATCCAGTGCGAATGCCGGATCAGTGAATAGGGCATCTGATTCAAAATGTTTCTCTTCAGACAATATAAATTTGAAAGGGTAACATATATAAATGCATGCTGGCAGATGTGTCACAGTGATGTCACAGCACTAGTAATCAAGAACTCCAGGTTAAATGTTCTGAGGGCATAGGGGAAATTTGAATTAAATTTTAAAAATTCCAGGAATAAAAAGTTGACCTAATGGCAACCACAACCAGGTTGATTGCCATACAAACCTACCTGGGTCATGGATGGCCTTTAGGGAGGGAAATCTGCCATCCTTGCCTGGTCTGGCCCACATAATTCCAGACTTATAATAATGATTAATTTATTAAAGAAGTGTCATATCAAACTCAAAAACATCTTTGTTTCTCTCTCCACAGATGCTACCAGGCCTAATTTTCTCCAGCATTTTGTTTTTATTACCCAATTTATTCATTAACCACTCAATAAAATTAGCATGCATTTCTTTAGAAATAGAAAGTCAAATGTATTTTTACCTGTTTGATCCATATTCTGGTGGTGACTGATATCTTAGGATTGTTGCTTCTTGTCTAATTGCTAGAGTTCCAGGATATGGTTTAAGCAATTCCTGAGGATTTGGAGAGTGTGAATCATTATAAAAATTCGCAAGCTCATGAGATTGATTAAGCATTGGCAACATTTGTTTGGTTTTAAAAGGATATTCTGGAGGAGGACCTCTTGGATCTACACCCTTTGACAGGGTTTGAGTAGATTGTTGTCCTCCATTTTTGAAGGCTTTATTTGTTTGTTGGGAAGGGAGACTGTTTTTTGAGGCAGAAAGATGTGACTTTACACCATTCCTTTCCAGAGAAAGTTGCATTAAACGCTCACTAAGAGAACGAACATGACCTTGTTTAAGTTCTTTTAATGCTTCATCTTTGTGTATCTGCCCAGAGCTTACTCGATTAACTGTAGGTCTCCCCTCAGTTTTTGTTTTTTGATTAGTGATCCCTGCAACATAGAAATTAGTGCCAACCAATATTTGTTGCTGCCCTCTGAAGAATTGAGACTGTGCTTTGGCTTCCTCATAGGTTGGTAGTTCTTCAATACTCTGCTGAGCTAGAGTGACCCGTGCCTGCTTCTCCATCACACTGTTGTCCACCTGATTTTCTTGCCCTTGAGGTTCTTGACGTGCTGACTGATGGACCATTTGTGGATCTTCCTGCATGAGGTTCTCTGAGGACGAGTGTGCGCTCCCACTGCTGTCGGTTGGCCCAGTGTTCCCTGTGGCTTGCTGCTGTATTGCCAGTAGGTTCATGTTCTCATGTGGATTTCCATGTCTTAAATGCTCTTGAATTAGGCGCTGCAAAACTGTTCCCGTTGATGCTTCCTCTGAACCTCTCATTTCAAATTTTGGAGTCCCAATGAGGTTCTGAGGAGGTTGGCTGAAAAGTACCTCTTTACCTAGAAAAGAACATGTTTGTTAAAACTTATGTACTGTTTATCTTAAATGTTTAATTAAATATAAAATGTATTGATATGGACTTTGCCATGTACGAGCATAAGGGAAAGGTATTATTTAACTGCTAAGTACATTGACATGACTTAAATGGACGGTCTAATTATTGACCACATTGCTATTTATGGGATTTGGTTGTGCAAATATTGGCTACTATGTTTTCCTGTTTTACAAATGTTTCCGCACTTTAAGAGCACAGTATTTCATTGGCGGTAAATTATTTTGGGGCTGGAAAAAAAAATGAAGCATTAACTTTCTGTAGGCACCTAAATAGAGACCAGTTCTGTATTGTTTCCTTTGACACCTAATGCATTGTGAAACATTGGAAAACATTACCTTCAGTTCACAAGGCAATTTACTAAGCCTATCAATAAATATTTCGGTATGAAAAATAAAGTAAGAAATTCAGCTTGAAAATAAACATGTATGCGTTCTATTATTTTATATAACTGAACTTACAAGTGTATAAAAACAGCCATTACAGATTAGTGGTAGTTCAATTAGGACACTGTTTCATAGACATTTTGAACCAATCATAGTGAAAATAATTCATGCAGATCCACAAGGCCATAAGCTGATAGCAACCAAAACACAATTTTAGTTTAGTGAAAAATTAAAAAGAAGAAAGGTACCTTCTTCCTTTGCATTAATTTCTTCTGTATTTAATGGGAAATGCTTGGGATACAATTCATGTTCCCCATAAAATCCTTGTTCATACAGATATTCACTTTGTTCTAATAAACAGAGTGGAGTACCTGAGCAACATTCATCTTGGGGATCTGAAAATGAGGAACAAGATGTGTATGATGTAAAGGTTTTAACCTAAATATTTAATGAGCTACTGTTATACTTTAAAGGGCTAACATTGTATAGTTGAAGCAAGACTTCTCCTCTTCTGTACTCTAATCCTATTGCTATGAAGATCAACATACCACATACCTTCTTCGTCACCTATCGCACCTGCATGCTTGCCTTCAGTGACTGGGTGTCCTAGAACACCAGATCTCATTGCACCTCTCCCTTTCCCAGTCTATCACCATTCAAATAATCATCTGCTTGCCTGTTTTCACAACTAAATGTACCTGCCTGTTTTTTTTTTAAGCCTACCAAAAGCACCCATCCATCACATGGGTATCTCAGAAACAGCTTTCATGAGCTTCATAGAGAGCAGCATTAGGGTCCACTGCAACTGTGTGACTTTACTTTTATTATACTATAAGAGACCAAACGGTTTTTCAGTCTGTCTCAGTAAATGGTCAGCAGCTCACACCACAGTCCTTTATGTACGGAATGAAGGTAGAAGGTATGCATTAATCTTTAATTTGCTCTAAGTAAGCATTTTTTGAGAGTGATTTTATTTTACTGCTTTAAGCTTCCTGTTTGGGTGACTGTGAGAATGCTTTTATGTGATTAGTTACTTGGACAGTCTGTTGACATTATTCCAGCTTCAAGCTGAGAATCCCCCAGCAAAGAATACTGTAATCAGTCACAATATCACTGAAATAAGGTAGAGGTGAAATTTTCCCTGCTGACTACCAACTTCAGGCCATTTAGTTGGGAGATTTCTAGTCCTAGACAATCAGCCAGAAATGCCCGAAATGGGCCCTCAACTCAAGGTGCAAATATGGAGATAAAATCACAAAGGTATTCAAATCCAGTCATGGTTTTTTTACCTAAGAGCTGAGAAACATACTTATAGGTGGTTTCAAAAGGAGAATATGTATACAATTTGAAGTTATCAGGAAAAGTGAAACAATGACATCAAAAAATATAAGATGTACATAATATTACATTACTTCATAGAGGCAAATTGACCTAAGCAGTTCTGCTGTGAAATAAGACTTTGTATCTGGCCTTGGTTTGCGCAGTGTTTTCAAGGTTTACCTTAAAAAGATGACAAGTCAAAGCACATGAAAGGCATGACTATCCAGTTCAGATCACGCAACACAATGCTACTGTTCTACAGCTGGCTGCTGATCTCTATTAGGTAGTATGGGCACAATGGAAATGCAAGGTATTCAAGCCACTTAGTGTAGCAACTAACACTGCTGTGTATGAGAACAAAGGCAAAATGCCAAACTTGTCACAACTGTTAGCAACTACCTGGGATACTAAAGTATACCTATCATAAAGGTGGCATGGTGGCTCAGTGGTTAGCACTGCTGCCCCAGTGACAGGCACCTAGGTTGAATTCCACCCTTGGGCAACTTTCTGTGTGGAGTTTGCACATTCTCCCTGTGTCTGCATCGGTTTCCTGTCACAGTCCAAAGATCTGCAGGTTAGGTAGATTGGCCATGTTAAATTGCCCATATTGTCCAGGGATTTGCAAGCTAGGTGGACTAGCAAAGGGAAATGCAGGGATACAGGGATAGAGTGGGATACTCTTCAGAGGGTCGGCGTGGACTTGATGGGCCAAATGGCCTGCTTCCACACCGTAGGGATTCTATGATAAAAGATGTTCAGAGTTGGAGGATAAAATGACAGCAGCAACATATGGAAAATGTCCAAATCAAAAGAAGCTGAGCCTGCAGTAACAATGGCAGAGCTCAAAGGAGAAAATGATAGAGGCACTTTCAAGTTTAGGAAGAGATGATTTCAGACGGAGCTTCAGTGACTAAGGTAGGAAGAAAATTACAGAACTGGAACATGATGAACGCAGATTGCAGGAGCAGCAGAAATTATATACATTTGTGGTTAATGCAAAGAAGAAAGAGAACCATTGTGCCCTTGAACTGGCAGAAAAATTCGTTACTAGCTACATGTCTGAACTTGCCCTTTTATAAAAAAAATCAAATCTCAATACAAATTTCCAAAGAAGAAAGTTAGATTGAAAGAACTGACATTTTTCTGACTAACATTCATAACAAACAGACAAGAAAAAGACTAGTATTTGTGCAGGAGGCAGCTGCTTTTTTGTGTCAATTCTGCTGATATCACGGATGGAGATAGCGTAAAACCTGCTGTTCTTCAGGATTATAATTTTACATCTGAAATGCAAAAGTAGAAATTTAAATAACTCCTGAAGAAACATTCCTGCATTTGTAGGGAACTGGTTTTCCTGCTCAACAACATTTGGGAGATTCAGCTGAAAAGCAAAAATAATTAACAGATTGTCAAGGCCTTTAAAGCTAAGGACCAGATGTACAGAAAAGCATCCCATTGCAGGACTATAAAGGTCTTAAGCAGTTCAACATACTTGGTCATTTCATGGTTTCATAGATACCGTAAATTCAGATTTCCTACACGGTTACTGTGCGAATTCTGAGCTTTTCCTGTCCAAAATCCATTTCAATTTCTTGCTTTTGCCTTTCAGGTTCCATCTGGTTATATGGTTAAATACAGAAAAACATGCGCGTCCTATATATTTCTGTAATTCTGGGCTGCCAAACTTATACCCAACCATATAAATAAATTTAGCCAACATAGCCACTCATGCTTATTATTGTTGAGGAGTCAGAGACTGTAATGTGATACAAAGTTACAACTAACACGGACACTTGCAATTAGCTCATTCAGAACATTAACAACTACATGTATAAACGTTACACTGTCTAACTGGAAACTTGGAATATAACAGCTGCCTTGACATTTAGGGGTGGTGAACAGATGTTTCTGGAACACTATTCAACATGAACTGCAATGTTAATCACTCAGGAGGTTGGTTTGAAATCAAACCCTCCTCTTCCATCACCTCCACTATTAGCTTGTTTGGGTTTCTTTTCCCATTTTCCTATTTCATGCTAAGCACTTCAATAATAAGGCTGTGGATATGCCATGCAAATGAACATAGCATAATTTTAGGACTACAATCTGTATAGGGAAAACATTAGAATTTATTATTAAAGATGTTGTTACAGGACACTTGGATAAGTTCAAGGTTATCCAGGCAGAGCCAACATGGTTTTGGCAAAGGGAAACCATGTTTAACTAATTTTGGGTTTTTTTTTGAAGAAGTACCTTGGTAGCTTGTGCTGCAAAAGTAGAGCAAGTGGATGTGTTATACTTAAATTTCTAGAAGGCATTTGATAAAGGTGCCATAAAGGTCATTGCTGAAAATAAAAGCTCATGGTGTTGGGGACAACATATTAACATGAATAGATGATTCAGTGGCTAAAAGGAAGCAAAGAGTAAGAAATAATAGGTCTTTTTCAGGCTGGTACGATGTCACAAGTGGTCTGCTGCAGTGGTTGGTGCTAGGGCCCCAATGTTTTACAATTTACGTAAACAATTTGGTTGAAGGAATGTTGGTATGGTAGCTAAGTGTGCTGATGACAAAGCTAAGCAGGAAAGTCAGTTCTGAAGAGGACACAAGAAGCCTACAAAAGGATACAGATATTTTAAGTGAATGGGCAAGGATTTGGCAAATGGACTATCAATGTGGAAAAAATGAAATTGTCCATAATGGGAGAAAAAATAAACAGAAGCATATTATCTAAATGGTGAGAGCTCTGAGATGCAGAGATCTGGCTATCTTAATGCATGAATCATAGAAGGTGAATATGCAGATTCGGCAAGTAATCAGAAAAGCTAACAGAATATTATAGTTTATTGTGCGGGAGATTGAATACAAGATTAGGATGGTAGTACTTCAGTTAAACAGAGCACTGGTGAGACCTCATCTGGAGTATTGTGTACAGTATGTGCCATTATACTTAACAAAGGATGTTGACGCATTGGAAGCAGTTCAGAGATTTACTTAAGAGTCATAGAGATGTACAGTACAACACAGAAACAGACCTTTCAGTCCAACTTGTCCTGCCAACCAGATATCCTAAACAAATCTATTTGCCAGTATTTGGCTCATATCGCTCTAAACCCTCCCTATTTATACACCCATCCAGATGTCTTTTAAATGTTGTAATTGTACCAGCACTATCACTTCCTCTGCCAGCTCATTCCATACATGATCCACCCTCTGGGTGAAGATGTTGCCCCTTATGTCTCTCTTAAATCTTTCCCCTCTCACCTTAAACCAATGCCCTTTAGTTTAGGACTCCCTTACCCTGGGGAAATGACCTTGACTATTCACCCTATCCATACCCCTCGTGATTTTTTTAAACCTCTATAAGGTCACCCCTCAGCCTTCGACGCTCCTGGGAAAACAGCCTCTGCCTCTTCAGTCTCTCCCTTTAGCTCGAACTCTCTAACCCTGGCAACATCCTTGTAAATCTTTTCTGAACCCTTTCAAGTTTAATGACATCTTTCCTACAGCAGGGAGACCAGAATTGAATGCAGTATTCCAAAAGGGACATAACCAATGTCCTGTAGAGGTGCAATATAACCTCCCAACTCCTACATTCAATGCTCTGACCAATAAAGGCAAGCACACTAAATGTCTTCTTCACTTCCCGGATGATCTGCGACTCCACTTCCAATGAATAATGAACCTACACTCCAGGGTGTCCCTATTTGGCAACACTCCCCAATAGCTTACCATTACGTGTATAAGTCCTGCCCTGATTTTCCCTACCAAAATGTAGTACCTCACATTTATCTGGATTAAGCTCCATCTGCCACTCCTTGGCCTATCCGAGGTCCCATTGTACCCTTTCTCGGTGTCCACTACACCACCAATTTTCGTGTCATCTGCAAATTTACTAAACATTACTCCTATAGTCACATCCAAATCATTTATATAAATGGCAAAAAGGAGTAGACCCAGCACAGATCACTGCAGCACACCGTTGACCACAGGCCTCCAGTCTGAAAAGCAACCCTTCACCACCACCCTCTGCCTCCTACCTTCGAACCAGTTCTGTATCCAAATGCTAGTTCTCCCTGTATTCCATGTGATCTAACCTGGTTAACCAGTCTACCATATGGAACCTTGTTGACTGCCTTACTGAAGTCCATATAGACAACATCCACTGCTCTGCCTTCATAATCCTCTTTGTTACTTCTTCAAAAAACTAATTCAAGTTAATGAGGCATGACTTCCCATGCACAAAGCCATGTTGACTATCCCAAATCAGTCCTTGCCTTTCCAAGTAAGTGTAAATCCTGTCCCTCAGAATCCCCTCCAACAACTTGTCCACCACTGATGTCAGGCTCACTGGTCTATAGTTCCCTGGCTTTTCCATACCACCCTTCTTAAATCTTTAACCACATTAGCCAACATCCACCTTCCATGACCTCACCCATGACCAATGATACAAATATCTCAGCAAGGGCCCCAGCTATCACTTTCCTAGCTTCCCAAAGTTGTAGGGTACACATGACCAGGTCACGGGGGTATATCCACCTTTATGTGTTTTAAGATATCCAGCACCTCTTACCTCTGTAACATGGTCACTTTTCAAGATATCGCTATTTATTTCCAAGTTCTCTAGCTTCCATACCCTTCTCCACAGTAAACACTGATGTGAAATACTCATTTAGTATCTCCCCCATCTCCTGCAGTTCCAAACATAGGTGGTCTTGCTGATCTTTAAGGGGCCCTGTTCTCTTCCTAGTTACCCTTTTGTCCTAAATGTATTTGTATTAGCCCTTTGGATTCTCCTTAACCCTATTTGCCAAAGCTATCTCATGTTCCCTTCTTGCCTTTTCCTCTTAAGTATACTCCTGCTGCCATTATCTGCCTCCAGGGATTCAAACGATCCCTACTGTCTATACCGACATATGCTTCTTTCTTTTCTTTACTTGACTGGAAAGAGCAGATTGCCTTATGCATCCTCAGGAGTTTAGAAGCAGAGATGGCTGAATTGAAATGTACTAGATGCTAAGGGGACTTAGCTGACTGGATGTAGAAAGGATGTTTCCTCTCATGAGAGGATCAAGATCTAAGGGTCACAGTTTAAAAATCAAGGCTGCCCATTTAAGACAGATGAAGAGAAAAGATCTCTGAAGTTTGAGTGTCATTGGAATCCCCTTCCTTAAAAGGTAGTGGATGCAGAATCCTTAAGCATTTTTTATGGTCAATGCAGACAGACTCTTGATTACAAAGGGAATGAAAGATTATTGGGGTATGCAGGATGTAGAGTTGGAGGTTAAAATCAAATCAGCCGTGATTTTATTGAATGGTGGAGTACACTCAAAGGACCAAGTGGCTTACTCTGTTCCTTATTTTGGTGTTCATAATATGGAATGAGCATGGACTAACAATGATATCAAAGCAATGACATTCAAGCAAAAGATTGATATTTGAGCACAGGCTAACATTAGGGTTTGTTACTTCAGGAGTCTCAACCTCACCGTCTGTCAGCACCCATTTATCTCTGTTGACTATTTGTCTTATTTTGTTTAAATAATCCTCTCCATTTCACATTGAAGAGTGACCAGAATACAGTTTTGCTTTGCCTAATTTGCCTTTTTCGAACTTTTCTTTCAGGTTACTGAATACAAAATTCAATTTAAAGAAACCTTTTATCCAGTTTCAGCCGAAAACAATAGCCAAACTAAACAAGTTGTTTGCTGAATTTTGTAGTTAGACAAAATACTCAGATCTGGTACAACTACAGCTGCTGAAAACTATCACTGGAAAACAAACAAGACATCATAGTTGAATGAAACTGAATCTACAACTTGGAAAATTGGATTTAAATAATCACTTTAGGAAACTGAGAGTGCTGTTAATATGGAGGAAGAATTTAAAATCAAGACAATATTGATAGATTTGCAAAATATGTATCTAAATAGAAAATGAATTTTAACTTTGATAAGAAGATAAAGAGCTAGGGATACAGGCGCAGAAGACATCAGAAGTGGTGATAATAAGGCAAAAAAAGAACACTAGCATTCATTCCTAGATGGATAGAATTAAAATGCAGACAGGTTGTTTGACTTACATAGAACATTGGATGGATCACACTTGGTTTCTGTATTATAAAAATGATATGTGGAAAGGTGCAAGAAAGATTAACAAGAATGCAACCAGAACTGTGAGAATATAATTATCAAGAAAGGCTGAACATGCTGTGGCTTTTTCTCCAGTGAAGACCTGAGTGCTGACTTGGAAGAGGCCTCTAGATTATAAAAGGTATGACAGAGTAGATATAGATAAAGATGTTTTCACTTGGACCGAATCCACAACTAGAGGTTATACACATCAGTCAGACACTAATCAATCCACTAGGGAATTAAGAAGGAATTTGATTATCCACAAGGGCTAGGAATGGAAACAAACCGTCACAAGGAGTTAAAACAAAGTGCCGGAGAAACTTAGCAGTTCAGGCAGCATCACGCCATAGATGCTGCTAGACATGTTGAGTTTCTCCAACACTTCGTTTTAGTTTTCAGATTTCCAGTATCTACAGTATTTTGTTTTCATTTGCAAAGAATAGTAGAGGCATATACCGTCACTTGTGCGTATTTAGGGTAAAGCTAAATAAGCACATGAAAGTGAATAAATAGAAGGATGTATTGATAGGGTTAGATAAAGAAGGTGAGAGGAGGCTAGTGTGGAATATCAGTTCAGGTATGGATTATTTGGACTGGATTGTGCCATTGTCTTATTGAATGATAGAGCAGACTTGAGGGGCTGGATGACCTAGTCCTAAATATGCTTATGTTATTCATGTTTTGTAAACTATGCACTGAATATTTTACAATAATCTGTGTCCAGAACTCTTCCACAAATATGGTTAACAGATTACTACAATTTTGGTCCCAAAGATTTGAATAAATGCAGTAATGTAGACACAGAACTATACAGCACAGGAATGGGCCCTTTGGCACAACATCGTGGGCCAAACATGACACCAAATTAAACTAATCCCTTCTGCTTGCCCTTGGTCCAGATCCCTCAATTCCTTGCATATTCATGTGCTTATCTAAAAATTTTGTAAACAACCTATCGTATCTACCTCCACCACCAATCCTGGCAGCGTGTTCCAGACTCCCACCACTCTCTGCGTAAAAAACTTGCCCCTCACATCTCCTTTCAACTTACCCCCTCTAACCTGAAATGACTGCCCCCTAGTCTTAGAGATTTCAACTCTGGGAAAAAGATTCTGACTGTCAATCCTATCTATGCATCTCATTTTTATAGACTTTACTCAAGTTTCCCCTCAGCCTCCTTTACTTTAGAGAAAACAACGTGTGTTTTTCTAGCCTCTCCTATAATTCATACCCTCTAATCCAGGCAGCATCCTGGTAAACCTCTGATGCACCCTCTCTAAAGCTACCACATCCTTCTTGTAATGTGGTGACCAGAATTGAACACAGTACTCCAAGTGTTGCCTAACCAAAGTCTTATAAGGCTGCAACATCTCATCCTGACTCTCGTACTCGATTCCCCAACCAATAAAGGCATGCCATACGCCTTCTTCAGTAGTGACTGTTACTGGTCAAGGAAGTTCCACATTGAATCTTTAGTCCTTATACTGTTCACTGAATTCAGGCAGTGCTGTAGCAGAAGCACTAAAATCCCTAGTGCCTTTTGTTTAGGGGGCAGGAAAAGAAAATTTTGACACAATGTTCTTGCAGCTCCATCCTCCAACCATGATAAGGGGAGCATGTGGAGAATGTGTGAAAATGGTGGTGATGGGAGTAATTATAGTTTAAAAAAAGTTGCACTGATAATAACAAGGTGTAGAGCTGG
>NC_063337.1:63147934-63148572 GCF_021869965.1 Rhincodon typus | reverse complement strand
CACTGTGAGGCAGCAGTGCTGACCACTGAGCCACCATGCCACCCATGAGGGTGGGCCATCAATTTCCCTCTCCCGATCGCTAACCTCCTGCAACCCCCACAACCATCCAAGATGCTACACTCCTCTGGGACACTGAATTAAAGACGAGATAGACAGATTTTTAATTAGTAATGGAAAGGGTCATGGAGAGCAGGCAGGAAAGTGGAGTTGAGGCTTAGGTGAGATCAGCCATGATTGTATCAAATGGTAGAGCTGGCTCAAGGGGCTGAATGGCTTAGTCCTGCTCCTAGTCTTCATGTTCTTATGCCCATCCCAAAAACAAACCTGGAACCTGCCAACAGCTATTCACCCAGTTTGCTACATCTGACATTTCCTCACAAAACCTTATTCTTCCTTTTTACAAGTGACTCTTTCAAACCTGCCACTTTGACCAGGCATTTGGTCACCTACCTGAATATTTCCTGATGTGGCTTGGTGTCAAAATGTGTCTGATAGCCTCTCCTGTGACACACCTACATTCCAGGGTTAAAGGTGCTACAAACGCAAGCTTTTCTGAAGAAGGGTCTAGGCCCGAAACGTCAGATTTCCTGCTCCTCTGATGCTGCTTGGCTTGCTGTGTTCATCCAGCTCTACACCTT
>NC_063337.1:63130309-63147834 GCF_021869965.1 Rhincodon typus | reverse complement strand
CCCTACTATCTCTGCACAGATAATAAGCTACTGGAATTTAAGAAAATTATGCAAGGTCATCGCAGTTGAAGTTTTCTCACTCTTTGGAAACAGGATACTGATTAAAAAAAAACTATGATACAAGTCTTGAAGATAATACAAAGGCACAGTCCCTGAACATTACTCATCAGTTAACTTGAAACTCAACAGAACACAAAATAGAAGGATCTTAGAGAATTGGGTGATGCACTAGCATAGTACAAGTTTGTATTCAGTTCAGAAAGACAACTAGAGTGTCACTGTTATACCCAACATGATCCGAGTCTGAAGTAACATCAATTTAGTTTCACTCAAGTTCCAAGGAAGTTAAGGTCACTGCAGAAATCAAGAAACACCACAGTCCAAGACACAAAAATCTCTACTCTAAGCAGTTAATTTCACTGACAATGTCATCTCACTCTATTTCTGCTGGTCAGCACCTCTGTTACACCCCTTGAAAGATATCACCTCTGACAAACGAATGATTGCCACCATGACTGGTTCACTACTGTATTTTTGTTGTAGATCCTGTTTTGGCTTTCTACACAAGAATAAACTTAACGCTCAACATTGAAACTGCATTTTATTAACTTCATCGAAAACTGAAGGGGTTGTATTTTCTGAAAATACTGCCAACTTTGCATCTAAGTGAAAATTGAGAAGTTGCCCTCAGTTTTCCTACCATCAAGGAATTAGATTACAAATAATATTACACAGCAGTATTGACAGTTTTTTTCTGCTAATTAAAAGGTTTTAACCCTTGCACAATAATGCTGTTTGCAATTACGTTACCATTTTCCATTTAAAAAATTAAGGTATTGAACACCTTCCTTATACTTCACTTACTAGCAGGAACACATCATTAGTTTGTGGACAGTCATTTTCCAGATATTCCATTGTACTTCTGAAACTGTCCCCTTAGAAACACATAATTGGATATTTACTTGTACAGGTATGTTACAGACAGATAGAAGTATGCAACATTGTTCATGCATCAATTTGAAACAAATCTTTCAAACACCTTTGTTATCAGTCAGGACCATTTTGGTGTGATACTTGTTCATTTGGAAGAAAGAAACAATTTAATTATTTACTGTGAATTTTTGTACTCAGACAACAAATGTCTTTTTGGGAAAAATAATGCTTGTATTCTCAGAGCGGAGTTTCCTCTACACAATGTATGTAATAAAACAGCAAATCTATTTTATAAAAATAATTAAAATTTCATAATGTGGTGTAGGAAATAGCTGCTTATGTACGAATCTCTTATGTTTCCTAAATAAGCTCATTTGTGAAACATTCCACCGAAGAGGGAAAAATATTTAAAATTGTTAACTGTAACTATATATTATGTGAGACAAAATACCTTGTTATTTTTAAACCCAGTTAATTGAAAGCTTTTTCAATCCTTCTAATTATCTGTTATATCTAAGAAACTCCAACTCTGTCCTGTAACTGCTACATGTGATGAATACACGGAGCATCAAAAAACTTGTGCCATATAAAAAGATACCCAAAACAGCTATGTAATTAGTACGCAATATTTTGTACTCTGTTAAACCACTCCAAATCCAGCTCTGTTTTGGTACATACTTGATTCAGTTGCCAATACAACATATTTCACATTGGTTCAATCAACAGTTAATTTAACATTGATGAACGCTGTGGAAATTGGTGCTGCTGGAGAAATGTACTTATCAATGCATACAATACTTTGGTGTCCCTAACCTGTCAGTCACTGCAAACACTGCAAGCAAGTCATTTCTGAAGAAGGGTCCAGGCCCGAAACATCAGCCTTCCTGCTCCTCTGATGCTGCTTGGCCTGCTGTGTTCATCCAGCTCTACACCTTGTTATCTCAGATTCTCCAGCATCTGCAGTTCCTACTATCTCATGGGCGAGATGATATAGTTTTCACCAGACGTGTTCTCAGAACCATAATAAGACTTGTCAGCATTGTAGAATTATTGAGAAGTCCTAGTACTTACACATTTTCAGGACTGGACGACGTTGAAATACACACAGAATTGCAAGTTGACCTCTTGAGGTAAACTACGCATTAGAAATAAAATGAGTGTTCAAAGAAATTTGTGATATTAAGCATTATTAAACTATTGGTTTTCACTAAACTACACAGTTCTTTAGTATTTGACCAGCATTGCTTGTTTATAATTTATCAGCATTGGAGAAGGTCAAAAGCTGGAATACAAATAAATCCAGCAGGAAATTCCTGACAATAAAATCTCCAGAAATAATTAAAAGGGGCATCATATTGATGTAGTGGGTAAATATAATCAAATGGTGTACCACAAAAGGGTGACTCTTCAATGACTACCAATCTCAAATTAAAAGTGTTATACCACAAGGATCAGTGCTGGATCCCTTATTGTTGGTGATATATCTATAAATGATGCAGAAGAGTATGTGGGGAGCTGGTGTTGATAAGTAAGTTTGTAGATGACACAAAGATTGGTTAGATGGTTAATAGTGAGGAAGAAGGCCTTAAGTTACAAGAAGATATAGATGTGTTGGTCAGATGGACAGATCAGTGGCTGTGGAATTTAACAATTAGAAGTGTGAGGTGAGCACTTTGGATGAACTAACAAGAGAAGGGAGTACTCAATGGATAGCAGGGCACCAGAACACTCAAGAGGAATTAAGGGATTTTGGCGTGCTTATCCGCACATCCCTGAAGGCAGCAGGACAAATTAACAAGGTAGTAGGACATTAAGGAAATTAGAAGGAATACGGGACACTTATAACTTATGCCATAACTGACAACGGTAAGAGCAAGGAGGCCATGTCAGAGGTGGACAAAACTTTGGTTAGGCCACAACTGGGATACTCTACGCAGTTCTGATAACTGCATTAATAGGAAAGATGGGATTGCACTGGAGATAGTGCAGGGGAGATTCATTAGGATGTTGCCAAGATTCAAGCATTTTGGCTATGAAGAGAGGCTGCATAAGCATGGGCTATTTCCTTTAGATCAGAGAAGGTGGAGGGAGGACAACACCTCATATTCCACCTCGGGAGCCCACAGCCTGAAGGCCTGAACCTAGAATTTCTCAGTTTTAAAATGACCACATCCTTGGCCTCATCCCGCGTCCAACCCTCTCTCTCATCTCTGCCTCCTTGACGGGACACCTATCCATTTCTTCCTCACCTATCTGCCTCACTCTTCCCACTGACCAATCCCTACTACCCCCTACCTGCATCCACCTATCACTATCTCATCTCACATCCCCTCCCCCAGCGCCACCCATCCTCTCTCTCACCTCCTTGACCTGACACAACCTGTCCATCTTCCTCCCCACCTATCCACCCCACCCTTCCCACTGACCAATCCCCAATACGCCCTACCTGCATCTACCTATCACTATCCCAACTACATTTTCCCAGCCCCAGCCCTCCTCCCTCTATTTATTTCCCAGCTCCCTTCTCCCTTCCCAGTTCTGATGAAGGGTCCCGATCTGAAACATTGGCTTTCCTGTTCCTCTCATGCTGCCTGACCTCTTGTGTTCCTCCAGTTCCACACTGTGTTGACTTTGACTCCAGCATATGCAGTTCTTGCTATCCCCAAGGCTGAGGGAGATAATACCCTTTGACTTCTCCTTTCCTCCAGATACTGCCTGGCCTGGCTTGCTGTGTTCTTCCAGCCTCCTGTTTGTCTACCTTAGATTCCAGCATCTGCAGTTTTGTCTCTAACTAAGGCTGAGTGAGGGCCCGATTGAGGTCTATAAGATTACGTGGATCATGGACAGGATGGTTAGGAAGCAGCTGTTTCCATCAGTTGAACGGTCAATAATGAGGGAGCATAATTTTAAAAGGTGAATATTTAGAGGGGATTAAAGGGGAAAAAAAATCACCCAGAGGATGGTAGGAACCTGAATGTGGTGTAGTAGAGGTGGCAAACCTCACAGCCTTTAATAAAAGGTATACGGATGTGCAATTGAAATATCATAACATTCAAGGCTACGGGCCAAGTGCTAGAAAGTGGGATGAGTGTGGATAGATCGACACACATGATGGGTGAAAAGGCCTCTTCTGTGCTGTATGACACCAAGACTCTATAACTACCTACGAGGGAGGAAACTTTTTAGGCAGTGCAATTGACGTTGTATGCAAGACTTAAAAATTTTGATGGGGTAAACTTAATCTGTGAAATAGGCAAATTATCAACACACTCAATTGAAAAATATAGTGCATACAAAGTAGGACAGAAAGGAAGAAGTGAAAGTAAGTTAAACACAAAAATAGTCCTTTAATATATTTAACCTTTATTGTACTTAAAACAAATGCCACTCATCAGCTTTTGAATTATTACAGGCAAACTTGGTATTTGAACAAGTTTTTAAGGCTGATGAACTACTTTAAACAATCTTATGTGGTGCATGCAGTATGCACATGTGTTGGGGGATAGGGAGGCAGGGGTGGTGCTGGCAAGTTGGCTGGCCACAGTCGTTCAGAAAAGAAAGCAGGGACAATTTTGTGCCTCACCCTCACAGATGTGATCCTCAAGATGTCAATATGAAATAGCATCTGTTCGGCATTTACATTTCTGGAGATGGGAAATCATGTCGTAGTCAATTTTCAATAGTCTGCCATAGCTCAAAATGAATTTGTGGCACAAGGGAACAAATACTGTAAATCTGCCCACAATTTGCCAATGTAAAAGTCTTTAAGCAGTTACAACAAAAACAAATCATAGCAAAACATTCCAAGATGTTTTAGACAAGTGTATGTAATCAGTTAAAAACAGACACTGCACTGTGGCTGGAGATATTAGGATTGGTGACTAAAAGCTTCAACAAACCAGATTTTCAGGAATATCTTAAACAAGGAGAGGCAGGGGATTTAGGGGAAGAGTTGCAGAGTTTAGGGCCAAATGGTTGAAGGTACAAGCAGTAATGGCACGGTATAGGACAAGAGGAGCAGGCAGTTCTCAGAGGGTTGTGGGGTTGCAGAAAGTTACAAAGAAACAGGAGCAATTCATACATGAATTTTTATAAAATAAAATCAAGGTACTGGTGATCTGAATGTCAATGTAGAGCAATTGGTGAGTGATTGCTTGATTAAAGACAGCACAGTTGAGAATAAGGTCAACTTTACAGAGGGTAGAAAAGCAGAGTTCATCTGGATGAGCATTAAAAAAGTTGAGTCTTGAGGTAACAAAGGTATGAAAGAGGGCTTTGGAAGCAAATGGGCTGAAACAGGCAGAGACAACCTCAGTTGTGGATAACAAGGTGTAGAGCTGGATGAACACAGCAGGCCAGTTAGCATCAGAGGAGCAGGAAAGCTGACGTTTTGAGTCTGGACCCTTCTTCAGAAATGGGGGATGGGAAGGGGGCTCTGAAATAAATAGAGAGAGGGGGTGGCGATGATAGAAGGTGGATAGACGAGCAGATAGGTGGAGAGAAGACAGACAGGTCAAGGAGGCCAGGATGAGGCCAGTAAAGGTGAGTGTAGGTAAGGAGTTGGGATGGGGGTTGGTCAGTGAGGAGGGAGGGGCGGGTAGGTGGGAGGGAAGACTGACAGGTCAAGGAGGCGGGGATGATGCTAGTAGGTAGGAAATGGGGGTGGGGGTTGGTCAGTGAGGTGGGAGGAGTGGATAGGTGGGAGGAAAGACAGACAGATCAAGGAGGTGGGGATGAGATGGGCTGGTCTTGGGATGAGGTCAGAGGTGGGGAGATTTTGAAGCTTGTGAAGTCCACATTGAGACCATTGAGCTGCAGGGTTCCCAAGCAGAATATGAGGTGCTGTTCCTCCAGCCTTTGGGTGGCATCATTGTGGCACTGGAGGAGGCCCAGGATAGACATGTTGTCCAAGGAGTGGAAGGGGGCGTTGAAGTGGTTCGCGACTGGGAGGTGCAGTCGTTTGTCACAAACTGAGCATAGGTGCTCCACAAAACGGTCTCCAAGCCTCCACTTGGTTTCCCCGATGTAGAGGATGCCACATCGGGAACAGCAGATACAATATACCACATTAGCAGATGTGCAGGTGAACATCTGTTTAATGTGGTAGGTTTTCTTGGGGCCTGGGATGGAGGTGAGGGGGTAAGTCTAGGGGCAGGTGTAGCACTTCCAGCGGTTGCAGGGAAATGTGCCAGGCGTAGTGGGGCTAGTGGGGAGTGTGGAGCGGACGAGAGAGTTGCGGAGAGAGCGGTCCCTCCGGAAGGCATATAAGGGTGGGGAGGGAAATATATCCTTGGTAGTGGGATCAGATTGCAGGTGGCGGAAGTGGCGGAGAATGATGTGTTGAATCCAGAGGTTGATGGGGTGATACATGAGGATGAGGGGAATTCTGTCTTTGTTGTTATTGTGTGAGGGCTGAGGTGCGTGAAACGCAAGAGATGCGGTTGAGGACATTTTCGACCACTGAGGGGAAATTGCGGCCCTTGAAAAATGAGGACATCTGGGATGTCCGGGAGTGGAATGCCTCATCTTGGGAGCAGATGCGGCAGAGGTGAAGAAATTGGGAATAGGGGATGGCATTCTTGCAGGAAGGTGGGTGAGAGGAGGTGTATTCTAGTATCTGCGGGAGTGGGTGGGCTTGAAATAGATATCAGTTTCCAGAGTGGTTACCAGAGAAGGAGAGAGAGGTATCAGAAATGGTCCAGGTGAACTTAAGGTTGGGGTGGAAGGTGTTTGTAAAGTTGATTAACTGTTCCAGCTCCTCGTGGGAGCACGAGGCGGCGCCGATACAGTCATCGATGTAACGGAGGAAGAGGTGGGGAGTGGTGCCAGTGTGGAGGTGGAGCCAGGCGATGTTGACGATGGAGAAGATAAACAGCCAGAAGCTCATCTCCCGGTCAAGTAGAACGCTCAGGTGGCAAACAGGCGGGTTCAAATTGAGACTGTGGCCGTAAAAGATAATGGGGGCGGGGAAGATTCAGCAAAAGCTTCATGCAAATAGTTAAAGATCCCTTCAGTATTGCTGGAAATACGCACCACTGACATGCTGTCCATGATTGGAAAAGGCTTTAAGCATTGACTGTAGGAAAGAAAAAGTGCCCCGATTTTAATGTATTTAAAAGTTTCCCGACTGCTGGATACGTGTTAACATGAAAATCAGAACGAACGTCAAGCCACAATAATGGAAGGACTAATTATGACTTATTAAAGGCATTTTGCCCCTTTTCGAGCGCAAGGTGATTGCACACAAGCGGAAAGTTACCCCTGATCTTTTCTTTATTGCAAACAGGCCTGTCACAGTTGAGATTATTTTTAAAATACTGTTTGGAAATGAACAGTTTTATCGGCAACAAAAATATGGACACTTCAGTGCTTTAGAACTATTTTCACTGACTGTTCACCATATAAACATTCAATGCTGTGACTGTACAGAGAAACAAAAGGCAAAGCAGGGACCGGCTAGAGACACAAATAGCCTTTGGACCAACTCTGAACTTGTTTTCAGCTCCACAACATTAAAACGTTAAGAACTGAAAACGTAGACAGATTTAGAAATCTGGCGTATTAACTATTAATAAAATAGTCCCGTGGACTAAAAAGAACGGTCTGTTAAGTCCGTGTGTAAATTTACATGGTCACGAGTGAATTTTACATCACAAAAACTGATCATACAAGTCAAAGCCACGCATTTAGGACTATTTTCCGTCTCGTTCTTGCAATGATTTACTCAGCTCTTCTGTAATATTACTCGCGTATATTTACGATAAGTTGATGGCAGTTTCTGTTCTAAAATTAAGAACAAAAACAATAAAACATGTCGGTAACCTGGCGGCTACCACTTCTTCGCCAGGAGTTTCTCATTCATCAGCCGCCAGACAAGAACAACACAGTATTCCCACTTCCTCTAACTTTACATTTCCTCTTTGTAATTGAGCATAACCTTCAATACCCCGAAAGCATTAAGGAGCGCAAAGAACCGCGGAACCAGAAATCCAAGCAAACTTTCACCATCTTTCTCAAACTTGTCCGGTCGACAGTTATTTCTGATTAAGTTTTTACCTTCGGCTGCCTCCTCCAAAAATGAGTTTCTCAACGTTTGCTGGAAATTGTAATTTGTAGTCAATCCACGTAACTTGCAATTTTCCCGTGAATTCCGCGAAGAGCTGGCAAGGGCAACCGACCGGGATGACCTAAAGGCTAATGCGGGGAAAATGGTTTTAGCCAGAGACGAATGTGCAGCACTAATACACAACAATCAACCCCATTCACATCGGAATGAGAGGAATGTTAGTGCTTTACCTACTTCACCAGAGCGTGGCTCGGTTAGGTCCTAGCGCCTGTTCACAACACAACGTTACAGACTGCAACGGGGAGAGGGTCCGATAAAGTCTGCAAGACTGTTTGTATTATTATAACAGAGATTTATCAAAGGATCCTAGAAACCTGTCTAGAAAGAGTTCTACCTACTTTAATATATCAGGAGTTTCCAGGAGGGTCTAGGGCTCGGCAGGGTAAATCAGGGAGGAACAGTTTCTGCGGCGCTCCATATACATTGCGGATTTTCCTCTGGACATTATTCCCTGAGGAATTCATCGCTATAACATAGATTATATTTCAGATTTTAAGAACAATCGTGCTGCAGATTTTTGTAATCATGTCTTGCCATTCTGGAAACTTTATTTACTTTTTTTCTATTACACTTACACATTCTGGTCTCCCTGCTTTCGGAAACATATTGTCAAATTTGAAAGGGCTCAGAAAAAAATACGCAAGGATGTTGCCAGGGTTGGAGGTTTTGAGCTGTGTGTAGAGGCTGAATAGGCTGAGACTATTTTCCTTGGAGCATCGGAGACGGAGGGGTGACCTTGTAGAGGTTTATAAAGTCATGAGGAGCACTGGGTGAATAGTGAAGGTCTTTTCCCCAGGGTAGGGGAGTCCAAAGCAAGAGGGTATAGGTTTAAGGTAAGAGGGGAAAGATTTAAAAGGGACCTAAGGGGCAACTTTTTTCACACAGAGGATGGTGCATGCATGAAATAACTGCCAGAGGAAGTGGTGGAGGCTGGCACAATTACAGCATTCAATAAAAGGCATCTGTAAGGGGATATGAATAGGGTTGAGAGAGTAATGAGCCAAATGCTGGCAAATGGGACTAGATTAATTTAGGATATCTCGTTGGCATGGACGGGTTGGACTGAAGGGTCTGTTTCCATGCTGTACAGCTCCAAGACTCTGTCCCTTCTTTTATTTATTTTATCCAAGCTTTTCTTAGAATCCCTACAGTGTGACAGCAGGCCATTTGGTCCATCGAGCCCACACTGATCCTTGGAAGAGCATTCCACCCAGACTCAACCACACTGTAACCCTGTATTTCACATGGCTAACCCACCTAGCCTGCACATCCTTGGACACTGTGGGCAATTTAGCATGGCCCATCCATCTTTTGGACTGTGGGAGGAAACCGGAGCACCCAGAGGATACCCATGCAGACACAGGGAGAATGTGCAAACTCCACACAGGCAATCCCTCTCTGGGCAGAATTGAATGTGGGACCCTGGCACATGGGTCCTCTGAGCCACTGTGCTGCCCTTGGATAGCTGCTTCTTTTAAAGTGCTTATGAGCTTCTTGCATTTCTTCAAATGTGTATCTGCATTTTGTGTTCTCTCCATTTAGATGTTTTTAGCTCCATTCACAGTGCTCTGTTGATTTGTAGAACACAACCTGAATTCTTGTAAACTGCTTTGACAGTGCAATAATATGCAGGGAAGGAGATTGCCTCATGGTATTATCACTTGACTGTTAATGCAGAGACCCAGATAACATTTTGGGTCCTGGGTGTGAATCCCACCACAGCAGATGGTGGAATTTGAATTCAATAAAATATCTGGCATTAAGAATCTAATGATGACCATGAATCCATTGTCAATTGTTAGGAAAAACCCATCTGGTTCACTAAAGTCCTTTAGGGAATTAAACTGCCATCCTTACCTGGTCTGGCCTTCATGTACTCCAGACCCACAGCAATGTGGTTGACTCTGAACTTCCCTCTGGGTAATTAGGGATGGGCAATAAGTGCTGCCTAGCCAGCAACGCCCTCATCCCATTAATGAAAAAAGAAAAAGAAATTGCTTTCAAAATAAAAGTATTTTCAGAATCAATCATGTGTTCAAAATTATTTGCATTTTAAAGGAAGTTTGGCAAATATATATCGAGAATAAGTTTTAGCTTGTTCTGTTTAAATCTAGAAGATGTAAAGATCAGTAGCATTGACTTTCCAGATTCCTCAATTCCCTGTCAGGTTGACACTATAGATGCAATGTCAATGTAATGGACATTTTACTCCTGTCAGACTAAACTTAAATGTATTTAAATGTGGATTTGACTGTGTGGCAATCTGGTCATTAATGTAAGAAAACCACATAGAAACGAGGGAAGATCTGTGGTTAAACATTGATATTAAACCCATTCTTACCAGAAGTGTCATGGTATGAAAAAAAAGCAGAAATTGCTGTAGAAGCTCAGCAGGTCTGGCAGCATTCTGTGGAGAGAAATCAGAGTTAATGTTTTGGGCCCAGTGACCCTTCCTCAGAACATCTGAACTTTTCCAGCAATTTCTGTTTTTGTTTCTGATTTCCAGCATCTGCAGTTCTTTCAGTCTTTATTTCATGTCATGGTATGAAATCCTTTCACAACAATGAAGAGATTGTTTTAAATGTCTGCTTGTTTTGGAGGTGCTTCCTTATATTTTTATATTTTGAATTATTTTCAAGCTCATGCCTTGAAAAAGCATAGGATTCCTTGGTGTTTGCAAGCAGAAAAACCATGGTACCTCCACTCAAGTGGACATTTGGTTGGAACACAATTTTCCATGTGTGGCTGAATTGCTAATACTCTCACTTCTGAGTCAGCAGATTCTGGCTTCATTCCAGGGATTTCAACACAGCAGTCAAGACTGACACTAAAAATAAAGTTGTCATCATCCCAGAGGACCATAGGGCTGCTCTCTCATCAGAGAGAGAGACGACTAGTGGTGGTTTAACTTCAGGGTCACCAAGCCTCAAGTGACAGGTGAGGTTGAGAAGGTACGAACTTCATGGTAATCTTAGCTGATACAGGAATTAAACACGCACTGTTGACACTAGTATCAAACTGAGAGCATGCTGTATTGTTCGAGGTGCCACCTTTTGGATGTGACGTTAAACCAAACTCCTCTCTGCTTTCGTTTATTTTTATGTAAATGTCCTTATGGCATTAATTAGAAGAAGGGCAAGGGAGTTACCCTTGATGTCTTGCACAATATTTATCCATAATCAGCATTACTACAAGAGTCTTACTGCTCATCATCAAATTGTTTGTGGGAATTTGCTGTGCGCAAATTAGCTGCTGAGTTTTCTATTTACAACAGGGACTCTTTCAAAAAAATCAATGGCTGTTAAACACTTTAGACAATCCTGAGGTGGTGAAAGGTGCTATATGAAAGTCTTTTTCTTAATACTCAGTTGGTTTCAGTTTATGGGAATAGATATTTATCATTTCTTGGTTAGTAATCCAGCAGGGTAAATTGTTGGCCCTTATAGTACCAGACTGATTTTCTTACATTGAAGTGATCGGTATGGATATTATCAAACTATGGTACATCATAAATAAATATACCTATATATATTCTTTTTCCTTTATTCATTCACAGGCTGAGGTGTTATCCCGAATATGTCCTAAATGTAGTACGGTACAGGAATAGTTTCTTTGCTTGTTAATAGATAAACCCTTAAATTTAATTGTCCATTATGAGTGATCCACCACATAATTACTTTTCATGCAGTGAGCACTTTTCATTTACAGTTTATTAGTTTGCAAATCTCTATTGGCAATACTAAACCTGATTGACCCAAATTTCTCTCTTTTCTTCACTATTTTAATTAGGGAATTGTTCCATTTTAAATAAATAAGTTGTTGCTGAATTGAAATGCATTAAAATAATGGTTTAGATGACAGCAACTGATTGAATCTATGTTCCTTTCGTGGTTAATGCAAGAAGGCTGTACCTTACATCTTCCTGGCCTCCATGTCAGGAAAACAGCCACTTTGGGTTCGCTGGTGAGTTAAGCTGCTTAAGTAGCTGTTAATTTACCATCTAAATATGTTAATTATTGGAGAGTTGAGAAGGCCACCATGGACTTTCCCATCCTTAACTGCTGAGGTAGCAGAAAGGAAGTGAGTATATCACAGTGGTCTACATTTTTAAGATTTAATGTGGTTGAAAGTCATTTCTGACATTTTTTGGCCTTCACAAAGACTACGAGGAGAGGTGAAAAGGAGAAATGCTGGGTTTTAAAAAAAGGAAGCCAAACTCAATTGAGGCAAAGAAGAAAGTTTGTAGTCAAGTGGCAGATTTCTTTTGACTTGATGTTTGTTGAAATGAATGAGCTGCCATGAGTTAAGTGCAATAAAGTTTTGTCCTGTCTGACAATGTAGGCCACTATTCCCAGAAGATGTCACTGTATCATGTCTGGTAGGAAGTTCCAATCAGGTTTAAATTTGTTTGCAGTTTACACCTAAAAATACAACTTCTGTGCTGTTCTACAACAATTAAGTGGAAAAAGCTAAAAGGCAAGTTCTGGCCTTTATTTAAGAAATGCTATGCAAGCTGTAATTTCCAGAGTTAGTAGCCCAGACCAACATTTTACCTTTAACTCTCCCCGCTCCCACAAATGCCACTGCAGAGATTTATTAACTGCCTGGTATGCAGTTGCGCAGATATACCTTAACTGAATTTCATATGTAGACTGGGTGAAAATTCACAATCTACAGTGGACAGCACAACCAAGTGTATTTATTTACTTCACCCAGGGAATATCTGATTGCTATATTGCTTGATAATATTCAGCTCTGTCTCATTATTATGTCTATCTGACTTTCCACTGCCATTGTCAGGCCGCGTGCCTGGCATCTATTCCTGAATTATCTGAAAATTTTCCCAATTAAATGTTGGGATAACTGAAGCTAATTCTTTTCCTAGCTGTATTCCACCTTAGTTGCTGCATGAACTTAATTTTGGCATCCTATTTAACCTCGAATGATCTTCAGTTACTTTTCACCCCTAACATTGACTACTTTTGCCTCCAGAATATCACTGTTCCCATGTTTGATCAAACCATCTGCTCTGAAATGCTTATACATACTTGTTACTTCCAGACTAATACTTTCTTAGTTAGCCTCCTGTCTTCCACCGTCCATACATATAAACAGATCCAAACCAAACCTCTTCTGCTTATATTTCTAATGGCACCAAATTCTATTCATCCATTATCCCTTTGCTTCCAGTCCTACATTAATTACCAATCCATCAATGCCTCCATTTGACGTTCTTATCCTTATGCTTCAATTCTTCCAGCACCTCATTTCTCTTTATCTTTGTAACTGCTTACAGTTCCACAACTCTCTGAGCACTGGGCGTTCCTCAAACCAAGGCCTCTAGTGCATGCTCCACTTCCTTCGCCCCATCATTGGTGGTCATGTCTTCAATTGTCTAGGTTTTAAGCTATGGAAAGTCCTTCACAAACTTTCCTTCTTCTCTCTCCTCCTTTACAACACTTGTAAATCTTACCTCTTATCAAGGTTTTGTTCACATGTCTTTATGTGTCCTTTAGTTTGATGCCAATTTTTAAATCTGCTGTGGAGTGCTTGAGAAGCTTGACAATTTTAGAAAAACTAAACAAATAAAACTTCTTGTTTAGTGATGATGGTTAAGAAGTCAACTTGATTTTCTCTTTCTTAACTCAGTGATACAAATGCATTTTATAGAAAATCTTAACATTATTTCATCTGAAATTTCTTAATTCAGCACAGAACTAAATATTAAACAGGAAGGTGGAATTTTAAACAAAGGAAACACAAGGAAACAAATCTTGTGCATTCCCCAGGAGCTGGAATCAAGGTGGGCAGGCAAACTTAATGAAGCAGGAGGCCAAAATGCAGAATCCTAACAGCAGGATTTGCAATTAAGTTTCTGGAGCCACAAAGGTGGGTTGAGCTTCATGATGGCAAACATCATGAAGCCTATATGCATGTATTTGCATTTGCCAATTTGCCAAGTCACCAGAAGTTCCCCTAATTAATTTCCCTGAGAATGAATAATACATGCTTTCTCTTCTAAATTTACTCTTCTAAATTTAGAAACCTGCAGAAAGTATAGAACAGAGGCATCTGGGAACTCTTGTTCATGAATCACAAACATATGGAAAGCAAATGGAATATTGGGAACAAAAACAGAATTTGCTGGAAAAAGCTCAGCAGGTCTGGCAGCATCTGTGAAGAAAAATTAGAGTTAATGTTTCTGAGGAATGATCACCGGACCCAAAATGTTAAATCTGATTTTTCTTCACAAATGCTGCCAGACTTGCTGAGCTTTTTCAGCAATTTCTATTTTTGTTCCTGAGTTATAGCATCCACACTTCTTTCAGTTTTTAAATGGGATATTGGCCTTTATTTCAAAGGGAATGGAGCATAAAACTAGTGAGGTTTTGCTAAAACTGTATAAGGCACTAGTCAGACCATGGCTGGAATACTGTGAACAAATTTGTGCCCCTTATGTAAGGAAAGATGTATAGGCATTGAATGTGGAGAAGGCTCACTAGGCTGATATCAGTTATGGAGGGAATATCTTCTGAGGAGAGGTTGAGTAGATTTGGCCTATATTCATTGGAATTTAACGTAATAAGGGGCAACCTCATTGAAACATATATGATTTGTAGATGACTTGACAGATAGATGCAGAAAGGTTTGTGGGAGAGTCTAGGACCAGAGGACATAATCTCAGAATAAGGAGTCACATGTTTAAGACAGAGATGAAGATGGATATTTTCTCTGACACTAATTAGTGTGTGGAATTCTTTATTACAGAGGGCTGTTGAGACTGGATCACTAAGTATATTTAAGACTGAGATAGACAGTTTTTTTAATCAGTAATGGAATCAAGGATAATGGTGTGACGCAGGAAAGTGGAGTTGAGGATTATCATATCAGCCATGATATCTTTGAATGGCAGAGCAGACTCTATTCATTTATAGGATGCGGGCATCGCTGGCTGGCCAACATTTATTGTCTGTCCCTCGTTGCCCTTGAGAAAGTGATGGTGAGCTGCCTTCTTGAACCGCTGCAGTCCACCTGTTGTGGGTTGACCCAAAATCCTATTAGGGAAGAAATTCCAGAATTTTGACTCAACGACCGTGAAGAAATGGTGATATATTTCCAAGTTATGATGGTGAGTGGCTTGGAGGGGAACTTGAAGTACAAGTACAAGTGTTGGGGGAGTGGATGCTTGTGGATGTAATGCTAATCAAGAGGTCTGCTATGTCCTGGATGGTGTCAAGCTTCTTGGAGCTGCACTCATCCAGGAAAGTGGGGAGTATTGCATCATAAACCTGACTTGTGCCTTGTGGATGGTGCCACTCGACCTGAAACATTAACTCTGATTTGTCTCCACAGATGTTTCCAGACCTGCTGAGCATTTCCAGCAATGTCTGTTTTTGTTTGAGATGAGGGACAGGTTTTGGCGAGTCATGAGGTGAGTTACTCACCACAATATTCCTAGACTCTGTCCTGCTCTTGTGGCTACTGTGTTTATATGGTGAGTTCAGTTGAGTTTCTGGTCAATGATAACCCTCATGATATTGATAGTGGGGGATTCAGTGAAGGTAACACCATTGGACATCATGGGGATGTGGTTATATTGTCTGTTATTGGTGATGGTCACAGCCTGGAATTGTGTGGCACAACTGTTACTTGCCACTTGTCAGCCCAAACGTGAATGTTGTCCAGATCTTGTTGCATTTGAACATGGACTGCTTCAGTATCTGAGGAGTCCCGAATGGTGCTGAACATTGTGCAGCCATTGGTGAACATCCCCACTTCTTACTTTAGGATGGAGGGAAGGTCATTATGAAACAGCTGAAGAAGTAAGGACCCGAGGAACTCCTGCAGAGATGTCCTGAAGCTGGGATGACTGACCTCCAACAACCATGACCATCTTCCTGTGTACCATGTATGACTCCAACCACCAGAGAGTTTGTTCCCTGGTACCCATTGATTCCAGCTTTTCTGGGGCTCATTGATGCCACACTTGGTCGAATGCAGCCTTGATATCAAGAGCTGTCACTCTCACCTCACCACTGGAAATCATGTCTTTTGTCTTTTGGTCTTTTGTCCATGTTTGAACCAAGGCTGTAATGAAGTAAGGAGCTGAGTGGCCCTGGCGGAGCGCAAACTGAGAGTTACTGAGCAGTCACTGAGCCTATGTCTGCTCCTTTGTCATATGACCTTATGATTTGTATGTAACAGTTGATAGGTGAGGTACTACTCTTGTTGAACTTTGGACTCACTGCTTTGCCCACTTTGGGGAGTGTTCATCTATGCCATGATTAACATCTAACATCAGAAGGCTTACGTTTCATGGGGAAAATGAGAATGACCAATGGGAAGGAGGCTGCATTGTAATGGTCACAGGTCCAGGAAACAGACCAAGGATGGAAGGCTGACTTGGAAAGGGAGACAGAATGACCAGAGAACAGTGAAAGGTCCCTAATGTTTAACTTGAGGCATCCAACCTGAGAACCCAAGTGACTGGCAGTGAATGAATAAAATATTAAAATATGGCATCAGGACCTTTGACACTGGAAGATATCAGCAGGATATGAGAACTTCCTGTATGTCCCTCTCCACGAGAAAACTACAAGGAGAGTCTCTTCAGGGCCGTGTCCTCCTTTACATACTCTGTTAAATGGCTCATGAAGCACACATTGAAGCCTGGAAGGAGACTGCCTGCATGGTTTGTGGCCTGGAAGCCTAGACGAGTGGAAAATAGGGGTGGAGTAGACCAATTTGACATAATCTTTCATAATAACTGATACTTTTGTTATGAAGCCAGAATCACACCTGCCCCTAGTGGGTTATAAAGTGATCAGATAGATATGCTTTATTTTTTAAAGACTGTCTGAAAGGCAAGTGCTTTTTTATTTCATGATAGTTTTCTTTTAAAAGAGCAAATATCTTATTAGGTAATAGATTACCTTATTTATTTGTTTGGATGAGTTACATGAATATAGTATCACAAAATTTGCAGATAATTCAAAAATAGGAAGAAAAGTAGTGAAGGTGACAGAGTCTGTAGCGACTATGGACAGATTAAGTGAGGATGTAAAAACTTGGCAGATGCAATATGACATGAGAAAATATAATGTCACTGCACTTTTCCAGGATGAGTCGAGGTGCTGCATATTATCTAAAAGGAGAAAGACTGCATGAAGCTACAGAACAGAGGGATTTGGGAGTCCTCGTCCATGAATCCCAATAAACCAGTATCCAAGTTCAGTGGGCAAAAGGGAAGACAAATGGACTATTGGGTTTTATTTGAAAGGGAATAGAGTATAAAAATTGTGAAGTCTTGCTAGAACTAGACAAGGTACTAGTTAGGCAACAGCTGAAATACTGTTTCAGAGATAGTAGGAACTGCAGATGCTGGAGAATCTGAGGTAATAAGGTGTAGAGCTGGATGAACACAGCAGGCCAAGCAGCATCGGAGGAGCAGGAAGGCTGATGTTTC
>NC_063337.1:63106255-63125309 GCF_021869965.1 Rhincodon typus | reverse complement strand
CTACACCTTGTTATCTCTTTTAATCAATGTAGTTTGGATTGGAGCTCAAGTTGTATTAATAGTATCTAATAAATGCCATTCCCTGCCCTTGGTGAGGGTATTGAATTTGTCTCAGGACCAGTGGAAATGAGCCTTGTAGGATTTTTTAAATAATTTGCTCCGCAGTTTTGCAGTATATTAGAGCATTAGCAGACTGTGTCTCATGAAGAAGGGTCACAACCATGTGCTGAATTACTGATGCACATTCATTGCATGTCTTCAAGGAGATGCCAAGGTGAGAAGACTGGGAAAATTGACTGACTGTCTGTTTGAGTTTTGGCGTCATGTCAGCAAAGGATTGAATTGCTGGCCTTTCTGCCTGGCTGATACATACATGTGGAAGCCTGAAAAAAAATAGAAATGCATACATTGACAAAAAAACAACTCTTATCTAGGGGAAAAACAAAACAAACAAAATCAATTCAAAATTCATACAATAACTTCATAGAATCATAGAATCCCTACAGTGTGGAAACAGGCCATTTGGCCCATCGAGTCTACACTGACCCTGCAAAGAGCATACACCCCGACCTACCCCACTATCCTGGCTGCACATTCCTTATGGGAATTTATCATGGTCAATTTAACTAATCTGCACATCTTTGGACTATGGAAGAAAACCAACACACCCAGAGGAATCCCACGCAGACACGGGGAGAATGTGCAAACTCCACACAGAGGCTGGAATTGATCCTGGGTCCCTGGTGCTGTGAGGCAGCAGTGCTAACCACTGAGCCAACATGTTGCCTTCTTGTTTAATTGATTAATACAAAGGATTCTTGGCATAATAACTTACATGTGTCTACATTATGACAGTTACTACAGTTCAAAAGTACTTAAGTAAAATCACAAATTGCTGGAAAATTCAATAGGTCAGGCAGCATATTAGGACAGAAGCAGAGGTCATGGCCTGTATTTTCATCCTCAAGTTGGGCAGTGGAAGTCAGAAAAATTCCCAGCTCACCCTGCCCACTACAGAAGAATGCACATTCAAAGACTAGATTTTCATTGTTCGGGCAGAGGGGAATGGGGTGAGGGAAGTAGGTGCGAGTTGGAGTTTCAGGTGTGGATTACAGTCAAACCAGCCAACCTGACAAAGAGTTTGGAGACAGGAACAGAGATTGATGGACACCAAGGCAGGCTGTTTGCAAGGTCTGCCTCAGTGCTGTGGGACCTGGTCCCAGTTATAAGAAAACAGTAAGGCCCTCCATCCTTCACCCCTCACACCTCCTGAAGCCTGCATGCCTTCCATGCCTCATCCATGCCACTTCATGCACCTCCATCTAATCACCCACACCCAATGGTCTTTGATGCTTTCCTAACACCATCTACCCTAATACACCTTTATTTTAGGGTGATATTTTGGTTTAAACTTTTCGAGAAGATATATTGGTGTGGATAGAGAATTGGCAAACTAACAGAAAACAGGGAGTTGGGATGAATGGATCATTTTCAACTTGGCCAATTGCTTTGAGTGGAGTACCAATATGATAAGCGCTGGGCCTCTTAAACTAGATTGTTTTAATCTATATCAATGACTTGGTTGAAGAGACCGACTGTACTGTAGCCAAATTTGCTGACAATACAAAAATTATAGGAAAATAAATGGTTAGGAGTTTACAAAACAAATTGCAATGGGATATAGTCAGATTAAGTAATTGAGCAAAAATTGCCAGATGGAATATAATGTGGGAAAATGTGAAGCTGCACCATTTGCAGGAAGAAGAGGAAAACAGAATATTATTTCAACAGTGCATGACTCCAGACTGCTGCGGTACAGAGGGAATCTGGGTGTCCTTGTACATGAGTTAGATGAGGTCAGTATTCAGGTACAGCCAGTAATTAGGAAGACAAATCATTTGTTCATTTTTTATTGGAAAAGGAATTGAGTACAAAAGTAGGGAAGTCTTGTTACAATTGTACAGGGCATTGATGAGAGCGCATTACAGTCCACATGTGTTCGAATCAGTTCAGAGAAAGTTCACTTGACTCATTCCTGGGATAAGGGATTTATCTGATGAGGAAAGGTAAAGAACATTAGCTTATATTTTCTAGAGTTTAGAGGAATAACAAGTAATCTTTTAGAACACATAAGATTCCAAGGGGGATTTATGGGGTAGATGCTGTAATGATGCTTTTCCTTTTGGGGGAATCTAGGAGCAGTGGGCACAGTTTGAAAAAGAAGTCTCCCATCTAAGACAGAGATGGGGAGAAATTTCTTTCCTCAGAGTTAATCTTTGAAACTGTATTCCACAGACAGTAGTGGGAGCTGGGCCATTAAATATATTCAAGATTGAGTTAGACAGATTTTTGATCAACAATGAAGTTAAGGTTTATGTGGGAGCATCCAAAAAGGTGGAGTTAAGGACAATCAAAGTGAATAATGGAGCTGGCTTGATAGAATAGAATATTAATTTATTGTTACTTGTATTTAGAAAAATAGTGAAAAGTATTTAAGTTGCAGTATTCCAGTACTATTTTAATTACAGAAAATATAAAAAAGAAATAATTAAGACAAAGCTCAACTTTTGTTCTTTTCACGTCTCCTGATTTGCGGGACACCGCTGCTAAAACTACTGTTGAGGTCGCCATAGCAAGGAGGAACAATGGGACCCACAACGCCTCCACCCTGCAGCAACCCCCCTCATTGATGCTGAGGACCCAACACTGCCACCACCAAAGTTGCTACTCGGGTTCTGGATGAGGTTGTAGACATGCCCGCTGAGCTGGTGGGTTTGGTTGCAAACATTTCACCACCCTGCCAGGTAACATCATCAGTGCGCCTTTGGTGAAGCATTGGTGTTCTGTCCCGTTTGTTATTTATATGCCTCAGTTTGCTGGGGTGGTTGGTATTACTTCTGGTTTTGTTTCTCAGTGGTTTGTACACAGGGTCTAATTCAAGTGTTTGTTGATGGAGTTCCAGTTGGAATACCAGGCCTTCAGGAATTCCCTGGCATGTCTCTGTTTGGCTTGTGTGATTATCGATGTGTTGTCCCAGTCAAATTCATGTCCCTCATTGTCCGTGTGTAGTGAGACAAGTGAGAATTGATCATGTCTCTTGGTGGCTAGTTGGTGTTCAATTTTCTTCCAGCTTGGCCTATGTAGTGTTTTTCACAGTCCTTGCATGGTATTTTGTATATTACCCCAGTTTTGCCGGTTTTGGGTATGGGATCCTTTTCATTCGTCAGTAGCTGTCGTAGGGTGGTTGTCGATTTGTGAGCTATTCTGACACCTAGACGTCTGAGTAGTCTTGTGGTCATCTCTGAAATGTCCTTGATATATGGTAGGGTAATAAGTGATAAGGATGATAACTTTTTTCTGAGGAAGGGTCTAGGCCCGAAACGTCAACTTTCCTGCTCCTCTGATGCTGCTTGGCCTGCTGTGTTCATCCAGCTCTATACCTTGTTATCTCAGGATGATAAGTAATTCTGGTCTTGTTGTGTCTTCCTGTTGTGCTCTGTCTCGGAGGTAACATCAGATTGCGGTATACCATTGGATGAACTGGATGATGGTACTAAAATTGGTTGAGGTACACAACATGAATTTTTAACTGATGAGAGTTATCTGAATGTGAAATTGAGAGCATAAATAGGAAGATGTGAGCTTAATAAACCTGAATTATATGTGATCCTAGACTCAGTTTCTTTGGGTCTCGTTACAAGTTCAGGCGAAACGTCTTAGTAACTGTTAAACTGGCATTCAACAGTGTTACCATCACTGAATCACCCACTGTCAACATCCTGGGATTTATCAATGACCAGAAACTCAGCTGGACTAATGACATAAACACAATGGCTATAAGAGCAGGCCAGAGCCCAGGAATACTGCAGTGAGTAACACAATCCCCAACTCCCCAAACACTGTCGACCACCTACAAGGCATAAGTCAGTACTGAGATGGGAACATGCCCACTTTCCTGGATGAGCACAGCCCTAGCAACAGTCAAGAAATGTGACGCCATCCAGGACAAAACAGGCCGCTTGATTGGCACCACATACACAAGCATCCATTCCCTGCACAACTGACGCTCAATAATAGCAGTGTCTACTCTCTACAAGATGTACTGCAGAAATTCACCAAAGATCCTCAGACAACCTTACAAACCCACGACCACTTCCATCAAGAAGACCAAGGGCAGATATATGGGAACACCACCACCCTCGAATTCCTTTCCAAGCCACTAACCATCCTGACTTGGAAATATATCACTTTTCTTTCACTATCATTGGGTCAAAATCCTGGAATTCTCACCCTAATGGCATTGTGGGTCAACCCACAGCAGGTGAACTGTAGTATTTCAAGAAGGCAGCTCACCATCACCTTCTCAACGGCAAGTAGGGATGGGCAATAAATGCTGGCCATCCAGCAATGCCTGCATCCCACAAATGAATAAAAAAAAAACACTGGTCTCAGAGGCCTATCTAATATTCCTTAAATCCCTTCACCATAGGTTGGATAATATGAGTATGTTTCCTCATAAAAGAAATAGCTGAAATATCCTCCATTCGCTCTTCCAAATTTTGCTTTCATAATTGGTGAAAAGCTTATCTAAGTGAACTAAGTATCAAATAACTTCCAAACATTTTTGATGACTTTAAGATGGTCCATCTGATATTTGCATTGGAAATAATTATTTCAATGCTAAAATTGCTGCTACCTAGAAAGGCAATGGAAAGACTCAGTATTCCATTTTAATTTCTGTAGTGATTGTGATGAGGTCAGCCAGGTGGACATTATAGAATATGAGTTGTCTGAATGGGGCTGTTAATCTCGTCTAATCAGTGAGCCCTGGCTGATAGATACAAGCAGGAGTGTCAGAAGTTCTCTTTACTCTGAGAGCTGGCTCTGAGGAAGCTGGATCAGTGTCAAGGACCCTCCACGTGTAAATAAAGAGTGACTTGGTGATGCTATTAATGGAGCTATTTCAATCTCCTTTTGGCTCCAATACATCTTATTTTATGAATGAGCAATGAGGTTGTTGTGAAGATTGAACTCCCTGGTTCTACAAAAATACAAATAAACAAGAATATGTTGCCACTGACAATTAGTAGGAAAGGGACACCAGTCACAGCCACTACAATGCCATACAATAAGCTGAAAGTGTGCTAAATTTCACAGTAAATCTTTAGATGATATTTGGTAGATAATATTTATTTCTATACAATTAACTCCTCTCTGTCCCAGAAGTGCTAAATTGTGCTGGCGGTAAATAGTTCCACAGGTGCCACTTGCTTACCGGTATATTGCCTACACCTCATCTGTTAAAATTTAAAAGTATTAGACAAAAAAAACCATTATTATGAGCTAAGAATAGGATACTAAATTTAAAAAGAAAGATTTGCATGTAAGAAATGCCTTTAACAAATGCAGAATATCACAAAACACTTTGCCACAAATAAAATAATTTTAAGTATTGCCACTTGTTGTAGTGTAGGATTTGCAAACAATTTGCATAGTGATTTCTTACAAAAAGCAATGTGATAATAACCACTAAGCTGTTTCTTATGCAATTATTTGAGGGATAAAAATTGGAAAGAGTGCTAGATGTAGCTTTCTTACTCTTCTTCAAAATATTGCCATGGGATTTTTAACGTCCATTGAAGAGGTGACAATAATTTCCAATATTTATTAAAAGCAGGAACAAAGAGTAGATGGTAGATGTGTCAATTCACATGAGTCAGAAGACAGGTGGCTAAACAAGCCAATGCCACCAGAATCAGTTCCAGGATGTGGTTGGACTGCCGGAAAAGGCTTTCTGATCATATCAGGCTGTCAAAGTAAGGCAACTAGAGAGGAAAGAGTATGCTACAAAGATCCACTATTTCAAATTACTGTTACCATTTCCAAGATTGATGCCCGGCTTAGATAGTTAGAAGGATCTACACAGATTCATGTACTCAGTGCAGGAACAAATGCAAAACAATGGACCATTCAGGAAATAGTTTACTAGAAGACAGACTTGTGTTCTGACTCAATTAAAGGACTTTAGGAGCCTAGCCATCAAAGGAAATATATATGTTCACCTGCCATTTCTCAATGTATTGGATAGTTCACTGTAGGCCAGAGATGATGGTGGACACCACCTCCAACTTCTTGTGGATGACATTGATACACTGTAGTAAACTGTATAGTGTGAGTGTGTTTCATTTGACATTGAGTTAGGGTCTTGTTGCAAGAATCTCGTGGCATCAGCAATAGCGTCTGATACCAGGGCCATTCAGGTTGTGAACTCCACTAGTTCCTCCACCTAGGACATGCTGGGACAACAAATAGTTAGGGGTGTCGGCCATATTTGAACAACAGTTTGCTTTCCTGGACGTTGGTGGAAGTATTGATCTATAACTGCACAGTAGGATTACCAATGGAAGTTGAACACATTATCAAATCTCGGTGTGACGGTGTCTCTGCGACTGCTTGTCATCCCCTAAGACAATGCCTGTTCTGGTATCAGAAAAACATTGGTACAGAGTGGCAGAATTCATGGAGGAAATAACAGATAATGGCTGGAATTTTGTGAAGTCAGTAGGTGTCCTGCCACTGGAGCAAAACATGGCAGGATGTAATGTGACTCCACCTCAGTGGTTGGTGGGATTTGAGGGTGTATTTAATCGTGACAACCAACCGAGTATCTGCCATCAAGACTAACTGCCATATTGAGGATGGCTATCTGCTGTTCAAAGAGCTGCTGGTCCAATCAGATGGCCAGCAGCTAAGCAGCGAATTGTGGTCAGTGCTAGAGTGTCAGGGCATATAGGCACCATTTAGGAGGGATCATTGAGGGGAAACAGTGTCATTGCCATGTGGGCAGTAAGCGCCTCCTGAAATGAAGGCTCCATTCAACTGGAACCCACTGGGAGGTTGCCAGAGTTTCACTGATGTAGAGATGCCAGTGTTGGGCTGGGGTGGACAAGGTCAGAAACCAGATGACACCAGGTTATAGTCCAACAGGTTTATTTGAATCACAAGCTTTCAAAGCATTGCCGCTTCGTCAGGTGAAGTGACAGAGAAGCACACCGGCACAGAAGTTATAGGCGGAGAGATCAAACGATCATACAAATGATGTGAGTGGATTTTTAACAGACCAAATAATAGGTCTCTGCAGGTGATCAAGAGTGTCAAGCGGTGTGAGTAAAGTGTCAAGAGCTGAATAACAAGTCAAGAGATAACCTATAAATGATTAAATGAAGTAGAAAGATAATTACAAAGAATAAAAAAAAGGTGGTGCCGGAGTCAAACCAAATGACTGAAATAATATAATAGGTATAAGAGTTGCATGCCGAGGGTCTAACCAAAGTGATGAGTAATCCAAAATTGTACAAACTAATTAAGTAGAGAGATCATAACAATTTATCCAGGTGATGGTGTTAAAAAGGACAGTAAGGAAGATTTTACAGATACATAACAGTGTGGTGGGTTCACATGTAGTGCGACATGAACCCAAGATCATGGTTGAAGTTGTCTTCATGGCTATGAAACCTGGCTATCAGTTTCTGCTTGGCGATTCTGCATTGTTGTGTATCTCGAAAGCCACCTTGAAGGAAGATTGGAGACTGAATGATCTTACCCGAAGATTGGAGGCTAAATGTCCTTGACCACTGAAGTGTTCCCCATCTGGGATGGAACATTACTGTTTGGCAATTGTTGCATGGTTTCTATTCATCCATTGTCATAGCATTTGCATGGTCTCGCTAATACACCATACCTTGAGGCATCCTTGCCTGCAGCATATGAGATGACAGCATTGGCCAAGTCACATGAGTATCTGCCACGTACGTGGTGGGTGGTGTTCCCATGTGTGATGGTAGTACCCATATCGATGATCTGGCATGTCTTGCAAAGGTTGCCGTGGCAGGGTTGTGTGCTGTTGTGGTCAATGTTGTCCTGAAAGCTAGGTAGTTTGCTGCGAACGATGCGGTTAATTGAAGGCAAAAAGTGAAGGTGTAGGGATGATCTTGCCGAGATGCCTGTCATCCTCAATGACATGTTGAAAGCTGTGAAGAACGTGGCATAGTATCTCGGTTCCGGGGAATCTCCGGAGCAGAGAAGCTACACCATGTTCTTCACAGCCTTCAACATGTCATTGATGCTGACGAGCATCTCGCCAAGATCATCCCTAAGCCTCCGCTTCTAGCCTTCAAACAACTGCCAAACCTTAAACAGACCAGCGTTCACAAACTACTATAACCTAACGACTATAACCTGATGTCGTCCGATTTCTGACCCTGAGAGTTCCACTGGACTGTCTTTTTGCATGACAGTAGGCTCCTTACCACTCGCAGATAGCCAGCAAATGTGGGAAGATATTTAAGTGGCTCTACTGGACTCCTAGTGAATGTTAGGTTTGCCATATTCCTGCCACTGATAAAATAGCATGGCCACAGGAAAATGTTGGGCACTACCCTAGAAAAAAGTTGAATTATGCAGTAAACGTACCTTCACTTATGAGCATGTCAGCAATCTGATGGGTTCCAATGCGGGTTAACCAGTTGCTCAAAACTGCAGAGGTCCAATTTTCATAGAGCTCCATACCTTTTATTGAAATAGGAAAATCAACCTAAAACAACAGCAATGCCAAACTGATATTAATCCAATATGATTCAATTTCCTCTGTGATGTAGTGTCATACAGTTACACAGCACGGAAACAGAACCTTGGGGCAAAGATGTCTGTGTTCTTTTATCAGTTAATTCATTATAGTGTAAAATTTTCTTCATTTATACAAATTGTCCTATTTTCTTCATATTTATTTATGATATGTTTTTGAACTACTTCAATCTTTACTGCTTCTGTCATTCAGGATATTCAGTGAGATTCAGAAAACAGCCAGTGTAAACCTTCCCCACGAAATACCAATATTGTTGACACAAGTCACTGAGACCTGTGGCTACAAAGGTATCAGTCAAAGAATGCATAGCAGCAAACATGGATCTCCTGATCTCTGTCTGATTGTCCACCGCAGCACTGAAACATTGACTGACGACTGCCTGTGCTGCAATGGCAGTTGAGATAAAGACAACCAAATGCTGTATCACATTCAGTCATACAGTCATACAGCACAGAGACAGGCCCTTAGGCCCAAACTGGTCCATGCCGACCAAAATGTCCATCCACGCTAACCCCATTTCTCTGCACTTGGCCCCCTTCTAAACTGTTCCTATCCATGTATTTGTCTAAATGACTTTTAAATTTTGTTAATGTACCCGCCTCAACTACTTCCACTGGCAGCTCATTCCATATACATACCTCTGTGTAAAAAAAATTGCCCCTCAGGTTCCCATCTATTATTTCCCCCTTACCTTAAAATGATACTCTCTAGTCCTCGATTCCCCAACGCTGGGAAAAAGACTGAGTACATTCACCCTATCCATGCCTCCCATGGTCTCATACACTTCCACAGCATCTCCCTTCAGTCTCCTACATCTAAAGAAAAAGTCCTAGCCTGTCCAACCTCTCCTATAACTCAATCCTGGCAACATACTTGTGAATTTCTTTTGCACTCTTTCCAGTATAATAATATCCTTCCTAAAGCAAGGTGACTAAAACTGAACACAATATTCCAAGTGCGGCTTCACCAACGTCCTGTGCAACTGCAATATAACTTCCCAACTTCTATACACACTGCCCTGACTGATGAAGGCCAGTATGCCAAAAGGCTTCACTGCCCTGTCTACCCTATGACTCCACTTTCAGAGAATGATGCACTTAAACTCTAAGGTCCCTCTGTTCCACTACAGTCCTTAAGGCCGTACCATACACCATGAAAATCCAACCTTGATTTGACCTTCCAAAATGCAACACCTTACACTTATCCATATTAAACTCCATTTGCCATCTCTTGGCCCACTTCCACAACTGAGCAATTTCTGATAACCTTCCTTGCTGTCCACAATACGGCCTATTTTTGTGTCATTCACAAAATTACTAATCATGCCTTGTATATTCTCATCCAAACAGCAATGGGCCCAGCACTGATTCCTGAGGCACATCACTAGTCACAGGCTTCCAGTCTGACTATTACCCTCTGCTTCCTACCAACAAGCCAACTGTGTATCCAATTTGCCAGCTTTTCCCGGATTCCATGCGATCTAACCTTCCGGAGGGGCTTACCATGTGGAACTTTATCAAAGACCTTACTGAAATTCATATAGACTATGTCTATTGCCCTGCCGTCATCAACCTTCCTGGTCACTTCATCAAAGAACTCTAACAAATTTGTGAGGCATCTCCCATGCACAAAGCCATGCTGACTACTGCTAATTAAACCCTGTCTTTCTAAATGCATGTATATCTTATCCCTCAGAACCTTCTCAAGTAACTTACCCACCACAGATGTTAGGCTTACTGGTCTATTGTTCCCAGGATTTTCTTTGCAGCCCTTCTTGAATAATGGCACAATATTCGTTACCCTCCAGTCTTCCGGATCTCACCTGTGGTTAACAATAATACAAATATATCAGCCAGGGCCCCTGAAATTTCTTCTCTAGCCTTTTGCAGGGTTCTTGGATATATCTAGTCAGGACCAGGAGATTTATCCACCTTCATACATTCTAATACGTCCAACAACTCCTCTACTGTGATATGGACTGTCCCCAAGATATCACCACTAACTTCCCCAAGTTCCCAAGTCATCATATCTTTCTACATGGTAAACACAGAAGAGAAATATTCATTTGAGGATCTCACCCATCTCCTACAATTCCACACATAAATGTCCACTTTGGTCCTTGAGGGGTTCTAATCTCTTTCTAGTTATTCTTTTCCCTTTAATATACTTAAACTACCTCTTTGGATTCACCCTAATATTACTCAAGTGCTGGTTTTGGACTCCACCTCCATGCTAGAAACGAAGGTAAGGGTGGAAATATCAGAAGCTCTAACCACAAATTTTCACTGCTCCTTGTGTATGGGAGTGATACTGGAGGACATGACTTGCAGACGTTGAACTCATCTTTAAATAAAGAAGGATAAGCATAATAAGTACAAACCTATTGGCCTAAAGTCTTATGCCAGTCATGCAGAAATTTAATGGGAAAAGGTTTGTTAACATATTCATACAAGCATATGAATTAAGAGCAGGAGTAAGTCGTTTGGCCTCTCTAACCTGCTTTCATCATTTCATAAGATCATGGCTGATCTGATTGTTACCTAAATTCCACATTTCTGCCTACCCATAATAAACTTTGACTCTCTTATTCGTCAAGTATCTACCTATATTTACTTTAAAAGTGTTAAGTGACTTCAGTTCCACTACTCTCTCTGCAGAAGAGTGTCAAAGATTCACAACACTTATCTGGGTTTGGGGGAGGCGTTGGACTGCCTGCCCACTGTTGGGCTTATTGAGGCCCTCTAATTGGCCACTTAAATGCCCCAGCCTCCTCTGCCAGTATTTTCCCATGATGGGGAAGATCCATATAACAAGGGAGTCTGACAGCCCTAGCTACTTAGGGTGGCTTCAAGAAAGAGCACATGAATGCTCCTTTACAGAACCTTTGGGCCCAGTTGTACCCCCTCCCTTCATAAGATCCATCTTTTTTTAACCCTTTTCCTCTGGTCTCTTGAACTCAGCTCCTACTTCTCCTTAACTTCTCTTCTCACCAAGACTCTATCGCTGGATTTACCTGAACTCCTCAGCATTGGGGGTTAATTATATTTCTACCAATGGCCACGATTCAAACCTGATGCTGCTGGAGCCACAGAGCTGTCAGGCATAGTGGCTCAGTGGTTAGCAGTGCTGCCTCACAGCACCAGGAACCTGGGTTCAGTTGCACCCCTCGGTGACTGTGTGGAGTTTGCATGTTCTTCCCTTGTCTGCCTGGGTTTCTGCCAGGTGCTTTGGTTTCTTCCCACAGTCCAAAGGATGTGCAGGTTAGGTGGCTTGGCCATGCTAAATTGCCCATAGTGTCCAGGGGTATGTAAATTATGTGGATTAGCCATGGGAAATATGGGGTCACAGGGGCAGGATAGAGGGATGGGTCTGGGTGGGATGTTCTTTGGAAAGGTGGTGTGGACCTGTTGGGCTGAGTGGCCTGGTTCCGCACTATAGGGATTCTATGATCTAATTGGGCAGCTGCTGTCTCAGGCTAGACATCCTAAGGTAACAGCTGAAGTCTCGCCATAAAGCAATTAGTGCTGTTCTCTGTCTTAAATTGATGCAAGGCAGCAATAGGGCAGGAAATACTACAACTCCACATATCTCAGACACTTTTGGTGGTGATGGTGTTGGGGGGGAGGGGTGCTGAATACAAGTCATCCCACATAATTCAGCCCCAGCAAATGACAGGCCCTGCTTCCATTCCCTTTGCAGAGCATTCTGTGAGGGTCTCCCATCCTGTGGAGCCTGGTCTTTCTCCTTTCTGTTGACCTCCATGCAGCATCGCATCTGTGAACCTTGGAGCTCTCCCTCTCTCTTCCCTGGTGTTCAAATTCCGCTTTCTGCCAATTGTAGTTCAGACAGTTAGCAACAGTATCCTTGCTCTGAGTGCAATTCCCTTCAAGCCATCTAGACTAGTTGAAACATGTGCTACTAAATCTTTTGATTAGTTTTTGTCAAGCCAACCGTATGAGCAATGCTCGACTGAGTGTGACAATCATGCAAAAGGGCAAGCAGTACAAAGTATACATGCTTTCACTAGGGTTCTTGTGGCTGGTAGTATTGTTCTTACCATCAGACCAGAAGTTTCATTTTAAGTTCCACCTGCCCTGGAGGTCATAACATGTCTGAACAGGTTGTTTAAAAATATCTAGATGCTTTCAGTTTCAATGTGACTTGTATACAGACAGATTATAAATCATAGTTTCTTGACCAAAATATGGGATGAAACAATTCCATGCATTATCCCTGATACTGTGCACAGAAATTTGAGATTTTATTAAGGTTTTATAAAGCACATTGATATATTTTAACTTTTACACTATACCTTGTGATTAAAATTGAAAGTTTTTTTTAAATTGAGTTTTAAATGTCACATGAACCTATCACACCAAATCTCTGATCACTCTGTGATGTTGTGCATGTTTTAAAACAGAATATGTTACTGCTTTTTGTTTACTCCATATATTAGCACAAACATACTGACATCGAATTTCATATGAAATTTCAGCCCATTCTTACTAATCAAATTAACATCATTTACCTTGCTGCAAAATGTTTTGTGAGAAGGCTGGACCTTTTTCAAATAACTTTATCCAGTGCTATTTTTGAAGTCCTGTTATACTTTACATAAGGTCGATATAAAAGAGTTTTAATTTTATCACTGCCACTATTTAATCCACTTTTCATCATAGAATCCCCACAGTGTGGAAATAGGCCCTTTGGCCTAACAAGTCCACACTGACCCTCAGAGCATCCCACCCAGCTCCATCTCCTTATAACCCACCTAATCTACACATCCCTGAACACTACAGGCAATTTAGCATTGCCAATCCACCTAGCCTGCACATCTTTGGACTGTAGGAGGAAATCAGAGCATCCGGAGGAAACCCATGCAGACACAGGGAGAATGTGCAAACTCCACACAGACAGTCGTCCGAGGGGAAATTGAACCCGGGTCCCTGGTGCTATGAGGCAGCACTGCTAACCACTGAGCCACCTCTCTGCCCCTAATTAGCTTTTAATCAATTAGCTTTTCCTTTCTTACAAATAAAGCTTATCATGAATATAGCTGTTCAGAAGCTGTACAAGCTGTTCAGAATTGAGAAATTAGAGAATGTCTATTTTTTCTAACATGGATTTGGTCAGTCTACCAGATATTATCATGAAGGAGACACTTATGTATCAGTAAAGACCATGGGCTGGATTTCATGTCAGCAACTTAGGCTGAAGACCCTTCTGCACCTCCTAAAATCAGGCATCATAATTTCAGCCTTTGATATTAAGGAAGGCAAGTGGGGGCCCGAAGTCAAAATCTCAATTGACTTTACAAAATGACCAATTAACATCCAATTAAAATAGTTTTAGTTTAGTTGCAATTGATCGATAATTTATATGGTACACATTGGCCAACAGGAAGGGAGTGATTTACTGTAGCTATTGATGGGCAGCTCAAAGCTAATGGATAAGCCTTGGAAATGAAGCAATTCAGAGAGTGTGGCTTTAGCACCTAAGTTTGTCAATCGAGGTGAGGGTGTTGACCTAAGAATCTCTAAACATCTTTGTGAGGTCCACCAGAAGCCCATAGAAAGGCATCAGAAGTCAACATTGAAAGGAAAGACTCCAACCTGGCCCAATTGGAATTCCTCAGTGAGGAGTAGAACAGGGGAAGGAGGGAGAGGAGAACAGCTGGACAGAGACAGCAGTGACCTGTTCGCCAGGCATATGGAAGATCTGGAGTTGCTCAAAGAACAAAAGGCCATTGAGCCCAATATCACCAAGTCCTTACAGCAGCGAGAGTCATACTCTGCACAAGCAGATTACAGGCAGAGAATGAACCAACTGCACCCATCAGAGCACCAGTGTCTTTGATGTCAGCCTCTCTCCCAGGAGAGTGATGTCCCTTTGTGCAATTCTTGCTGGTGGCTTATTTCAAATGTTGGACATGCAATGCCTGTAGCTGTGAAGGTGACTGAACTACCTTCGTACTTCAGACACTTTCCAGGGATCACCAGCCAAAGACGTTTGCAGTATTTTACTGACTGCAACACATCAGTGCATCAACAAGGTCATGGACCTAAAAGAGGAGTGAGCAAATACATCATCGAGGCAATGGATGAGATTATTCATGCTAAGAGGCCCAAAGTGGGGCGATGGCCTAGTGATATTATCGCTAGACTATTAATGGGAGCCTAGGTCCGAATCCCACCACAGCAGATGATGGAATTTGAATTCAATAAAAAAATCTGGAATTAAGAATCTACTGATGACCATGAAATCGTTGTTGATTGTTGGAAAAACCCATCTGGTTCACTAATGTCCTTCAGGGAAGGAAATCTACCATCCTCACCTGGTCTGGCCTACATGTAATTTCAGACCCACAGCAATGTGGTTGAATCTCAGCTGCCCTCTGAAAATGGCCTAGCAAGGCATTCAGTTGCACCAATTGCTATAAAATCTCAAAGAATAGTGCGTGTATGGAATGAACTACCACAGGAATTGGTGGAGGGTGGTACAATTGCAACATTTAAAAGGCATCTGGTCAGGTATATGAATAGGAAGAGTTCAGAGGGATATGGGCCAAATGCTGGCAAACAGGGCTAGATTAATTTAGGCTATCTAGTTGGCATGGATGAGGTGGACTGAAGAGCCAGTTTTCATGCTGTACATCTCTATTACCCCAAATGAAACCAGGCAGACGACCTGGCCTAGCACCAAAATTGGAAGACCTGTCTCACAGACTACTCAAGCACAGCCTGACATAGTTATACTCATAAAATCATACCTTACAAACATGTCCCAGACACCACCATCACCATTCCTGGATATGTCCTGTCTCATTGGCCAGACAGGCCCCGCAGTGGTGGCGGCACAGTGGTATACAGTCAGGTGGGAGTTCCCCTGGGAGTCGCCCTGGGAGTCCTGACCATGGACTCTGAAACTCATGAAGTCTCGTGGCTTCAGATTAAATATGGGTAAGGAAACCTCCTGCTGATTACTATGTACCGTCCTCTCTCAGCTGATGAATTGGTACTCCACCATGTTGAACAACACTTATAGGAAGCACTGAGGATGGCAAGTGCACAAAATATGCTCTGGGTGGGGATTTCAATGTCTACCACCAAGAGTGGCTTGGCGGCAGTACTACTGATCGAGCTGGTCAGTTCCTAAAGGATGTAGATGCTAGACTAGGTCTGTAGTAGTTGGTGAGAGAACCAACAAAAGGGAAAAACATACTTGACCTCATCCTCACCAATCTGCCAGCTGCAAATGCATCTGTCTGTGACAATTCCAGTAAGAGTGATCACTGCGCAGTTCTTGTGGAGACAAAGTCCTGCCTTTACATTGAGAATAACTTCCATCATGTGGTGTGGCATGATCACCATGCTAAATGGGACAGATTTTGAACAGATCTAGCAACTTAAGACTGGGCATCCATGTAGCGCTGTTGTCCAACAACAGTAGCAGAATTGTACTTCAGCACAATCTGTAACCTCATGGCCCAGCATATCCCCCCACTCAACCACTACCATCAAGCAAGCTAGTCAACCCTGCTTCAGTGGAGAGTGCAGCAGGACATGCAAGGAGCAGTACCAGGCATACCTGAAGATGAGGTGTCAACCTGGTGAAGACACAAAACAGCATAAACAGCAAGTGAAAGACAGGGCTAAGCAATCCCACAACCAACAGATCAGATTTAAGTTCTGCAATTTTGCCACATACAATGATGTATGGTGTTGGACAGTTAAACAACTCACTGGAGGATGAGGTTCTCCACAAATATCCCCATACTCAATGATGGAGGAGCTCAGCATATCAGTGCAAAATATAAGGCTGAAACTTTTGCAGCAATCTTCAGCCAGAAGTGCCATGTGGATGATCCATCTTGGCATCCTCCAGCAGTCTCCAGTATTACACATATCAGTCATTAGCCAATTTGATTCACTCGAAGTGATATCAAGAAACGATAGGAGACACTGGATGCTGCAAAGGCTATGGACCGTGACAATATTCCAGCAATAGTACTGAAGGCTTGTGCTCCAGAATTTGCTGCTCTCCTGGCCAAGCTTTTCTGGTACAGTTACAACACAGGCAACTACCTGACAAAGTGGAAAATTGCCCAGATATGTCCTGTACATAAGAAGCAGGACAAATCCAACCCAGCCAATTCCTGCCACATCAGTCTACTCCTGATCATCAGTAAAGTGATGGAAGATGTCATCAACAGTGCTATCAAGCAGCATCTACTCAGTGACGCCTAATTTGCATTCTGCCAGGCCACTCAGCTCCTGACCTCATTAAAGTTCAAATGGGCCAAACAGCTAAATTCCAGAGGTGAGGTAAGAGTGACAGCCCTTGACAGCTAACGTGTGTTCAACCAAGCATGGCATCAAGGAGCCCTAGCAAAACTGGAATCAATAGGTATTGGGGGCAAACTGTCTGGTGGTTGGAGTTATACATGGCACTTAGGAAGATGGTCGTGGTTGTTGGAGGTCAATCATCTCAGCTCCAGGACATTGCTGTAGGAGTTCCTCAGGGTAGTGTGCTAGGTTGAAACATCTTCAGCTGTTTCATCAATGACCTTACCTCATTAAGTCAGAATTGGGGATGTTCACCGATGACTGCATGATGTTCAGCACCATTCGCAACTCTTCAGATACTGAAGCTGCACATGTTCAAATGCAACAAGATCTGGACAATATCCAGGTTTGGGCTGACAAGTGGCAAGTGATATTTGCACCAGACAGTGACAATCACCAATAACAGACAATCTAATCATAGCCCCTTGACATTCAATGGTGTTATCATCACTGAAACCACCAGCATCAACAATGCAAAGGTTATCATTGACCAGAAATTCAACAGGACTCACCACATAAACACAGTGACTACAAGAGCATGTCAGAGTCTGGGAATAAAGACTCCCCTGAGCTTGTCTGCCGTCTACAAGACAAAAGTCAGGAATACTGACTTGCCTGCATGGGTGCAGTTCTATCAACACTCAAGAAACTTGACACTATGCAGGACAAAGCAGCCTGCATGCTTGGCCTTCCATCTACGAGTATCCACTTCCTCCACCACTGACGGTCAGTAGCAGCAGTGTGTACTATGTACAAGATACTATGTACTTTTACAATCATAAATTGCAGCATTACAATTTTGGACGGCACGGTGGATCAGTGGTTAGCATTGCTGCCTCACAGCACCAGGAACCCGAGTTCGATTCCACCCTCGAGCATCTGTCTGTATGGAGTTTTCACATTCTCCCAGTGTCTACATGGGTTTCCTTCGGGTGCTTCAGTTTCCTCCCACAGTCCAAAGGTGTGCAGGTTCGGTAGAGTGACCAAGCTAAATTACCCATAGTGTTCAGGGATGTGTAGATTAGGTGGGCTAAAGGGGGATAGGTCTGGGTGGGATGTCTGAGGATTGGTGTGGACTTGTTGGGCTGAAGGGCCTGTTCCCACACTGTACGGATTCTGTGATTCTGTGATCTAAAGATGCACTGCAAAAATTCACTGATCATCCTCAGACAGCACCTTCCAAAATCCATGACCACTTCCATCGAGAAGGACAAGGGCAGCAAGTACATGGGAACACCACCTTCAAGTTCCCCTCCCAGCCACTCACCTTCCTGACTTGGAAATATATTGCTGTTCCTTCACGGTCACTGGGTCAAAATCCCAGAATTCCTTCCCTAGTTGCATTGTGGTTCAGCGCACAGCAGATGGACTGCAGTGGTTCAAGAAGACAGCTCACCACCACCTTCTCAAGGGCAACTACTGACAGGCAATAAATGCTGGCCAGCTAACAATACCGACATCCCACAAATGAATTTTAAAAAAGGACTTAGTTTGCGTAAGAAGATATGCCAGGGTGTGATAAGCTGCACACACATGACCATAAGGCTCCTATTGGCCTGTCAGAGGCATTCAGCTCCTAAATATATACAACTTGTGTGTGGTCATTGCCAGAGGATCATGCAGACGTATGTCCTCTGGCTCTCTCTATTGCCTTAGCTTTCCTCCACAGGACTATTGGAGGACGGATAATTGGTGAAAAGGGATATCCACTGCATAGTGGCCCATGGCTCTGGTAAGCAATCCCTGAACAGAGGTAATGCATCATTACAATGATAGCCATCCACACACCAGATGAGATTCCAACGCATAGGCCAATCTGGGCACACTGCAATATGCACTAGCTCAGTTCTCCCCAGTTCTTGTGGTATGCTATACTACTCATAACCTGGATATCAGAAGATGGTTTCAGAGATAGTAGTAACTGCAGATGCTGGAGAATCTGAGATAACAAGGTGTAGAGCTGGATGAACACAGCAGGCCAAGCAGCATCAGAAGGAGCAGGAAGGCTGACGTTTTCGGGCCTAGACCCTTCAGAAATAGGGGAGGGGAAGGGGGTTCTGAAATA
>NC_063337.1:63056289-63105855 GCF_021869965.1 Rhincodon typus | reverse complement strand
AAGGGTCTAGGCCCGAAATGTCAGCTTTCCTTCTCCTCTGATGCTGCTTGGCCTGCTGTGTTCATCCAGCTCTACACCTTGTTATTCAAGAATAAATTATGTTTTGCTTATAGCGTAACAAGTGGATGAGTGTTTCGCTTAGCCAAACTTGTCCTCACCCTTAACAACTTCTCTTTCAATTCCTCCCACTTCCTACAGACAAAGGGGGTGGCCATGGGTACCCGCATGGGCCCAAGCTATGCCTGCCTCTTTGTAGGTTACGTGGAACAATCCCTCTTCCGTAGCTACACTGGCCCTAAACCCCACCTCTTCCTCCGTTACATTGATGACTGTATTGGCGCTGCCTCGTGCTCCCACGAGGAGCTTGAACAGTTTATCCACTTCACCAACACCTTCCACCCCAATCTTAAGTTCACCTGGACCATCTCTGATGCCTCTCTCCCCTTCCTGGACCTCTCTGTTTCCATCTCTGGCAACCACCTAGAAACCGATATCCATTTCAAGCCTACCGACTCCCACAGCTACCTAGAATACACCTCCTCACACCCACCTTCCTGCAAAAATGCCATCCCCTATTCCCAATTCCTTCGCCTCCATCACATCTGCTCCCAGGATGAGGCATTCCACTCCCGAACATCTCAGATGTCCTCGTTTTTCAAGGACAGCAACTTCCCCCGCTCAGTGGTCGAGAACGCCCTCGACCGTGTCTTCCCGCATTTCCCGCAACTCATCCCTCACACCCCCTCCCCGCAATAACAACCAAAACAGAATCCCCCTCGTCCTCACGTACCACCCCACCAACCTCCAGATCCAACGCATCATCCTCCGACACGTCCACCATCTGCAATCTGACCCCACCACCAAAGACATTTTTCCTTCCCCACCCTTATCTGCTTTCTGGAGGGACCACTCTCTCCGTGACTACCTTGTCCGCTCCACACTCCCCTCCAGCCCCACCATCCCCGGCACTTTTCCCTATACCTATACAGCTATACCTGCCCCTACACCTCCCCCCTCATCCCCATCCTAGGCCACAAGAAGACCTTCCACATCAAGCAGATGTTCACCTGCACATCTGCTAATGTGGTATACTGTATCTGCTGTTCCAGATGTGGCCTCCTCTACATCGGGGAAACCAAGCGGAGGCTTGGGGACCACTTTGTGGAATACCTATGCTCGGTTCGCAACAAACGACTGCACCTCCCAGTCGTGAACCATTTCAACTCCCCTCCCATTACCTCAGACGATATGTCCATCCTGGGCCTCCTGCAGTGCCACAACGATGCCACCCGAAGGTTGCAGGACCAGCACCTCATATTTCGCTTGGGAACCCTGCAGCCCAATGGTATCAATGTGGACTTCACAAGCGTCAAAATCTCCCTTCCTCCAACCGCATCCCAAAACCAGCCCAGCTTGTCCCCACCTCCCTAACCTGTCCTTCCTCCCACCTATCCCCTCCTCCCACCTCAAGCCCTACCCCCATCTCCTACCTACTAGCCTCATCCCGCCTTGACCTGTCCATCCTCCCTGTACTGACCTATCCCCTCACTAACTCCCCACCTACACTCACCTTTACTGGCTCCACCCCGCCTCTTTGACCTGTCTGTCTCCTGTCCACCTATCTACTCCTTTATCCATCTTCTATCCGCCTCCCCCTCTCTCCCTATTTATTTCAGAATCCCCTTCCCCTCCCCCATTTCTGAAGAAGGGTGTAGGCCCGAAACGTCAGCGTTCCTGCTCCTGTGATGCTGCTTGGCCTGCTGTGTTCATCCAGCTCTACACGTTGTTATCTCAGGCACCTTACGTACTGTGTCAGACTTTAAGTAACAAGATTTTTGCCTCCAATATTTCAATCTGTGATTCCATTTGAACAATCTAACATAGAACCACCAGTGCTAGTATGCAAACTTCATCAGCAATGACAACAGCAAAAATGGCTGCTGCCCACAGACATGATGCTGCAGTCTTGAGCTCTTTGAACCAACGAGCTATCAGAAGATCCCTCACAGTAACAACAATAGGTATGTTGTAATAAAGATCATGAGTACAATTCACACATTAAAAAGAAGTAAATGAATGTCCATGTGTGTCCATTGTGATTTCTTAATTCTTTTGTGTGTGCTGTACTGTGTACTTCCCCTTTGCTGCCTGCTGCATGAGAGAAAGGCTGCTAACCTTTGATGCTCCTTTGCCAGGGTTGACTTTGATAGTGTCCTCTTGTTGGTGATGTGAATGATATTGTGGTGAGGGACTCCTGCATAGTGACAGGAGCCTCCTCTATCCCTGTGGCACCCTGAAGCACACATGTCACTCGCAGAGAGGCACAGGAGATGTTATCACCATCAGGTGCTGCTGGAGAGGTACCAAATGCAAGCAGTTGCTCTTCTCCTGCAGTCCTGAGGACATCCATACTTTCTTGAAAGTACTGAAGGCCTGGTTCACACTTCAAGTATTCTGTCTCTCTTTTGCCTCAGGCTTGCCTGTTTGCGCTCTATGATAAGGCAATAAAATACAGGTCAGAACATGAACTGAGAAATCTCTGATTGAGCTGCTGGATCTTGCTGTCTCTGAGAGTCATCAATCTCTCAATGAAAAGGCCACTTGTTTGGATGAGTGGGAGATTCCAGAGATTCCAAAACCTTTACTGTCCTTGGTATACATATCGTTTGGAATCTGTGCCAAATCTTCATACACCTCCTGATGGAGTTCAGTATCCGTTGTTTAATGGATAACTCCAGAGTCTCATTATCTGCATAGGATTCAGCGTCAAGCTCTATCACGGCCCCTGTCACCAGATCTAGAGATTGTGCCAATATCAGTTTGTGGCTCCCATTCAGCAAATGCATACAACCTCACAGAAGTGCAAGTATCCGAAAATGTGCTGTATTCCTGGCAAAAGATTTTGCTTCAGGCAGCTGGCCATGACTTCATTAGTGTTAATAGTTTTGATTTGATTTATTGTAGTCACATGTACCCAGGTACAGTGAAAAGCTTTGTTTTGTGAGGAGTACAGGCAGATCATAGCAAACAAGGACACAGAGATCAAAGGGTGCTTGGACAGAGCAAATTTAGGTTTAAAAGTGTGGAATGATTATAAAAAATGTTAGAAAAAGTTCTGTTGTAGGGAGCATGCAAGGAGTCACCTGGTGGCGGTGCCATCTTAAATCCTGGGGAGCCATATTGTTTTGTCTCAGTATATATTTTAACTATAAGATGTGAATTATTTGTGGAATCATAAGCAATGTAATAAGGTTCTAAGACCATAAGACATAGGAGCAGCAGAGTGGCATTCAGCCCATCAAGTCTGCCAATCAATGAAATCATGACTAAACTGATAATCTTCGATTCCACTTTCCTGCCTTTCCCCCATAACTCTTGATTATGGATTAAATATCTGTATGTCTGTCTGTCTTAGCCTTGAATATACTTAACAACTGAGCTTCTATAGCCCTCTGCAGTAAAGCATTCCACAGTTTCACTCTCCTCTGAGAGAAGAAATTCCTCACTATCTCTGTTTTAAATGAACAACCACTTACTCTGAAATTATGTCCTCTGATCCTAGACTCTCCCACAAGGAGATACCTCATCTACCTTGTCAAGCCCTTTAGTAATCTAGTACATTCCAATAAGGTTACCTCTCATTTTCCTGAACTCCAATGAATATAGGCCCAGCCTACCAACATTTCCTTCATGCTGGGACCAATCCATTGATCTTTTTTGGGACTGCCTCCAATGCCAATACACCTTTCCTTAGGTAAAGCAACCAGAACAGTTTTTTCATTACTCCAGGGGTGGTCCAACTTGTTCCTTGTAGAGTTTCAACAATAATTCCCTTTACTAGACACTATTTTCAAATAAAGACCAGCACTGTGTTTGCCTTCCCTATCACCTTCTGAACTTGTATACTAGCTTTTTGCAATATATGTATGAGGACTCCCAAATCCCTCTATGCTTTAGCTCTCTACAGTCATTCTCTATTTAAATAATAGTCAGCTTCTTTGTTCTTCTTGCCAAAGTGCATTAACTCACATTTCACACAAATTTTTGCCCATTCACTTAACCTATCTGTGTCCATCTGCAGGCTTTGTGTCATCCTCCCATCAATTTTTATGTAATCCACAAACTTGATGATATATATTAATTTACCTCATCCAATTCATTAACATATGGAACTAATTGTGGCCCTAACACTGAACCCTGCAGCACACTGCTAATTACAGGTTGCTAGTCTGATAATGTCTTCCTTCTCTTATTCCGAACTCTGTATTCTATTAGTTAGCTAATTCTGTACCCATGATAATATACTACCCACAGCAATATGCATTCTGGTGGAAGGTTAGAATGGTTCATCCATCTCAGAGGTCAATGTCAGTCCCTAAGAGATGGCAGCTGCTGGGTTTAGTGACTGGCCTGTGAGAGAAGGGATAAAGATTATGCGCACTCCACTTATCTTATTAAGTCAAGTAAGAGATTGTTGCATTTTGGACACACATCTTTGTCATGTAAAACATGACACAGGATAATATCCATGATGCATACATTCCTCACTGTGCCAGTGCAAATCTCCTTGAATAAGTGCTCTGGTCACTGCTCAATCATGACCCCATTCCCCACTACCTATGCATATCATCACACACCCTTCCATAGTTGTGAGCTCACATCAGGAACAAAACTTGCACAACAGAGAAGGTTGTTCAGCTTCTTACAGAGTAAGAAAGTCCTCGCACAGCTGCTGATCTCCTCTGCCACCTCCATCCAGACATTCTGGGTCTAGTGTGCAGGCCTCCTGTTCCTATTCTGGAGAATGTGGACATTCTGCCATTCAGTCACAGTCCAGAGGTGGACATCTAATGAGTCATCATTGAGCCAGAGGCCATCCAAACGTTCACCACTTCCATTGCTCGTCACTCTAGGGGAAATTAGTTTATTTGATCCGGTGTGGTGCGTGCCCTGGATGAGGAACTGATACTTTCATCTTTGTTATTAGGAAGGCACAGGTGACTCAAGAATCACCAGGATGATGGCAAATGTTCTGCCTACATGTTCTCCTCTTAATTTTGTGCAATTAGTGCCTCAATGATGATGGTTTGCCAGTCAGTTTCTGATTCTGAATATGCCCCCAACCAGCGTTGACAGCCCTTTAAACCGAATGCTGGAACCTACTGCTGGTTCACCACCTGGCCTCACTACTGCAGGATATCCTGTCTTAGACCTGTGATTTATCACATGTCCTATGGGCCAGACACAGTTGACTGGCACTTCATTTGTTCTGGAAATATTGGCATTGCTGGCATTGGGCAGCACCAGTTACTTTCCATTCTATCTCTTTTACCCCACAAGGAACCATTCAATTAAGGCCTATACATTTTGACAGGCATTTTTTGACTTCTGGAGATTTTGATCCTCTCATTGACTAATGTTTATCCATGAGCAAACTTCTTCAGGGTCTCTAGATGATACGCGTATATGAATACTAATTGAGTTATTTTCATTCCCTAAATGAATCTATTGGTTTCGAACAAATAAATAAAGTTTAAATCTATTGAACCCAATTCTCACATTGCCCAAATCATACATAAATGCTACTAGCCATTAATTAAATGCTTATGATTTGATTAGCTGGCCACAGTTACCAGTAGAGTCTAAATGAAATCCAAATTTAAAACACAAATTGCAAAGGCAAATTTGTGAAAAGGATTGTTAACATATCGTAATGAACAGGCATATGTGCGCCAGCGCTGTGTGGTTGACAGCCATACTAGAATCATAAATCAAACACGACATGGAACTCCGACAATGGCTGAGGTAGAGTGGAGGTAGTCATTATAAAGCAGCAAAGCAGTAAGTATCAAAAATATTAAAACATCAAATTACAATAGAATGTTTTTGGAATGGTATATTTTAGATAATTAAATACACCATCATAACTTGATAAACTTACGAAGAATGGAGACAATCAGAATTCAGGCTGCATAAAAGAAGGTCTAAACATGTCCTGTTAAATTATTCCTAAAAAAATTATCAAAACATGCATACATAGCATTAAGGAATTATAAATTCACATATTATATACTGTTATTTGTCCATCTCTGTAGGCAAACAGGTTCCAAAAATGAATACAGCTGACATTGTAATGTAGCAATTAAGCAGCAGCAATTCCACTTAACAGCTGGTTCCAAGAATAGTCTATTTAGTAAACCGTGTTCTGATCAAAATAATTTTAAAACTCTAACCTTTTTTAAATGTTGTCCTTATCATCTTGTACGTCTGACTTGTGACTGATAAAACCCTCATAACACTCATAGGTAAAGACACTAGTCACATTATAGAATCAGAAGACACCATACACAAATTCATTTTCTTCAAATCATACAGAAACAAAAAAATTCAGCGATCATTGAACATCGAAGTATTTGTTGATTCATCTAGGAACAAGCCCCATTTTAATGTTCTTACCTTGTGTAGGGCTTTTGATGATAAACATTAAGTAACACCTGCCTTACTATCTTCAGCGTTTGAAACAAACAATGAACCCTGAGTTCGTGTAACTGATCATGAGTCAACTCAGGGTAGCTCTTTCAGGAGTATGTCTGGACTTGTGTCTGCCACTGATTGAACCTGCTGTCATCTGTTAGCATTACTGCATGTTTATACTGATCCAGCCTCTAACTAGTGATTAGATTGCCAAACACATCCTCACATCTTTTAAATGATTCATGGGTCTAATGCTGCACAAGGGTGGGGATGAAAACATATTCTGAAAAATGTCTTCTAAAAAAATATAATTCAAGCTTCTCCAAAACAATCAAGTTTCCTGTTCACTGATTTGATATAAACTTGTTTCTTTCATGCATAATTATCCTAACAAGCAATTTTTTTTTCCAAAATCAGATAGCTGCCTTGTAATGATGTCAGAATGTGCATGAAATTACATATCCCTTTATCTGCTCTCCAAAGCTCTCTTCGCGAATATGTGTCTGAACACGTTGGGTGCTTCTGATAGCCTGGGTGGGTGCACATTCTTTCACTTGTGTTCCCAGTGAAGGCATCATCTAACAATTTATTGAAATTGGCTGCCACAACCTTACACTTACTAGCATTTACAAATAGATGATTATATATGTTCAGCTTTAAAATCAGTTCAAATGATGGTTGGAGATACAAATAAAGATACTAGAAAGACAGTAAATGAGGAAATACCTTTAAGGCTTTCCTTTTGTGCACATATAAAAGTCTTTTCTTCAGGTAGCACAGATGTTTCACTGCCTTATGGAAAGGCAATGTTTCAAGTCAGATATTGTCATACAAAATTGGAATAACAGGGAATTCCAGTTTGTTTTAATGCTAACACAGAGGTGATTCAAAGAATGATTGGTCTTTATATATTTGGAAGGAATGCCAATCCTATCATGAATTTAGATGTTAACCAAGGTGACCAGCAGTGGACAATATTTCAAGTTTTCCAGGCAATCTACTCAAAATGGGCAGTCCTGACGAAAACAGGATTGGTAACATCTACACTTCAATATTAACAAAGAGGTGGGGTAAGAACCAGGTGGTGGGTGGGGTTGGAAAGATCGGCATCAAGAGTGGATAAAAAATGCATACACTTCAGCAACACATTGGTATATCCAATCTCAAGAAGAATGTCTCATCATCGCCATGTTAATTCCATATTTTTCATGTGATTATCCTGATTTGGAGAAGCATCACCATCATGAACATATTTAACTGAGGCTCTATCATATGCCATTGCATCCGATCTGGAATTGATAGCTGCTGCATGGCTAACCCAAGCTTCAGGAAAGGTGGCATTAAAACTGCAATGAAATTGAAAGTCACTTTACTGGCATAGGTAATGTTTAGGAGGGCAGGATCTGAATAAATGCTCAATGCTCACATCTTAGCTGAGATTTCCCAGCCCTCTTGTGAATGGTCATGGGGGCAATGACAGGGGTCATAAAGTCAAATGGTTGATGTTGGCACAGACGACTGATGTCATCATGCCTCGTCCATATTTTGGCAGAAATTGAATGGTAAGTGAAGTGTGAATAGTGTGCACTTCTGGAAAACTGGCAAGTGAGAGTTACCCGGGGTCGCTAAATATCAAAGCAAATGACCTATGCAAGCTTATTTGAGTTTTACAAAGGGGTGTCTGAGCTCTGGTGGGTTTTACAGCAGAAATGGGATCCACTGCTGAGCTCAATGTTGTACTTGGCAATTATCAGGGCAGGTAGGGAAGCTGGGGCATTGCAGCTATAGCATATTTCAGTAAAGAAGGGTGTTTAGGAATCAGAATTTCAAATTGAGCCTCAATAATACCATATGGCAAGTGGCACATGTATCTATTGAGAGGACGTGGGGAGGTGCCAGGGTAGATTATGTTGAGAAAGCATGTGGCAGAGTGACAATTCATACTGAAGAGCCCACCTGTTACGCGATGGCGCAGCGAACCTGGCAGAGAAGTAGATTCAGCTGTGGGGATTTGGATAACGGCAACCTCTTGGCCACCTGCAGATGCAGTCTTGGGTTGGGAAACTGGAAAATGGCTGCCGGAGCCTGTCAGCACTCACCAGCATGGAAAGAAAAGAAACCTATACCAAGGGTTTATAGACAGAGGATGCACCATCTCTAAATACAGTGAAGACTGCCACTCTCCTGACAGGCTGTCACAAATCTTTGTGCCATGATGATATACAAGTTGAACTGGAATGGCTTTAGTGGTTACCTGATGCTGTAATGGTGACAGCCACTATGGTCCTTATTTTTTACACTTCTGCTTCATTCCAGGAACTCACTGGAGTTATAGAACAAAGAAAATTACAGCACAGGAACAGGCCATTTGGCCCTCCAAGCCTGCACCAATGTTTTGCCCATCACTACTAAAACCCCCTACCTTCCTGGGACCATATCCCTCAATTCCCATCCTATTCATGTATTTGTCAAGACATCCTTTAAAAGTCACTATTGTATCTGTATTGGCAGCAAGTTCCAGGCACCCACCACCCTTTGTGTAAAAAACCTGCCTCACACATCACCTTTAAACCTTGCCCCTCACACCTTAAACCTATGCTTCCTAGTAACTGACCCTTCCACCATGGGAAAAAGCTTCTGACTGTCCACTGTGTCCACACCCTGCATAATCTTGTAGACCTCTATCAGGTCGCCTTTAACCTCCGTCATTCCAGTGAGAACAACGCAAGTTTCTCCAACATCTCCTCATAGCTAATGCCCTCCATACCAGGCCACATACTGGTAAATCTTTTCTATGCTCTCTCCAAAGCCACCATATCCTTCTGGTAGTGTGGCGACCGGAATTGAACATAATATTCCAAATGCAGCCGAACTAAGGTTCTATAAAGCTGCAACATTATCTGTCAATTTTTAAACTCAATGCCCCGGCTGTTGTTGACAACCTTCTCCACCTGTGTTGCCACTTTCAATGACCTGTGTTCCTATACATCCAGATCCCTCTGCCTATTAATACTCTTAAGGGTTCTGCCATTTACTGTGTATTTTCCATCTGGATTAGACCTTCCAAAATGCATTACCTCACATTTTTCCGGATTAAACTCCATCTTATCTCTCTGTCCAAGTCACCAACTGATCTATATCCTGCTGTCTCCTTTGACTCTCCACATCGCTATCCACAATTCCATCAACCTTTGTGTCATCAGCAAACTTACTAATCAGACTAGTTACATTTACCTCCAAATCACTTATACATAAATATCTTACAAATAGCAAACATCCCAACACTGATCCCTGAGGAATGCCACTAGTCACAGCCCTCCATTCAGAAACGTACCCTTCCACTGCTACCCTCTGTCTTCTATGACTGAGCCAGTTTTTTTAACCATCTTGTAAGCTCATCTCTGACCCAGTGCGACTTTACCTTCTGTATCAGCCTGCGATGAGGGACCTTGTCAAAGGCCTTACTGAAGTCCATTATAGACAACATCCACTGCCTAACTCTCATCAATCATTTTCATCACTTCCTCAAAAAACTCAACCAAGTTAGTGAGACACACCCTTCCCTTCACAACATCATGTTGCCTCTCACTAATATGCCCACTTATTTCCAAGTGGGAGTAAATCCTGTCTTAAAGAATCCTCTCGAATTATTTCCCTACCATTGACATAACCATTGACGACCTGTAATTAGCTGGATTATCCTTGCCACCCTTCTTATACAAAGGAACAACATTGGCTATTTTCCAGTTCTCTGGGACCGATATAAAGATTTCTCTCAAGGCCCCAGCAATTTCCTCCCTTGCCTCTCTCAGTATTCTGGGGTATATCCCATCAGGCCCTGGGGACTTGTCTAACTTAATGTTTTTCAAGACCCCCAATACCTCCTCCCTTTTCATCTCAACATGACCCAAATTATCTACACACCCCTCCCCAGGCTCATCATCCATCAAGTCCTTCTCTACGGTGAATACTGATGCAAAGTATTCATTTAAGACCTCGCCCATTTCCTCTAGCTCCACACATAAATTCCCTTCCCCCTTGCGTGGGCCAACCCTCTCCCTGGCTATCCTCTTGGTCTTTATATATGTATAAAAAGCCTTGGGATTTTCCTTAATCTTGTTGGCCAATAACTTTTCATGACCCCATTTAGCCGTCCTGACTCCTTGCTTAAGTTTCTTTCGATTTTCCTCGTATTCCACCCTTGCTTCATATGTTCCCAGCCTCCTAGCCTTGATAAATGCTTCCTGTTTCTTTTTGATTAGGCTCACAATGGTTCCCTAAACTTGCCATACTTATCCTTCATCTTACAGGAATGTGCCAGTCCTGAGTTCCTATCAATTTACACTTGAAAGCCTCCCACATACAAGATGTTGATTTGCCCTCAAGCATCAGCCTCCAATCTACATTCTTCAGTTCCTGCCTAATATTGTTGTAATTAGCCTTCCCCCAATTTAGTACCTTCACCTGACAACCACACTTACTTTTATCCATCAGTACCCTAAAGCTTACTGAATTGTGATCATTGTTCCCAAACTGCTCCCCTACTAAGCTGTTGACCAGTCTCATTCACCAATACTAGGTCCAGTACAGCCCCTTTCTTGGTTGTACTATCTACATACTGTTTCAAGAAGCCCTCCTGGATGCTCCTTACAAACTCTGCCCCATCCACACCCCAAGCACTGGGTGAGTCCCAGTCAATATATGTGAAGTTAAAATCACCCATGATGACAACCCTATTGCTTTACATCTTGCCAAAATCTGCCTGTATATCTGTCCTTCTATCTCCCACTGGCTGTTGGGAGGCCTATAGTAAACCCCAAACATTGTGATTGCACCATTCCTGTTCCTGAGCTCTACCCATATTGAGTCGCTGTATGAGCCATCCGAGGTGTCCTCCCGTAGTTCAGCTGTGATAGTCTCCTTAACAAGTAGTGCAACTCCCCCACCACTTTTACATCCCCCTCTATCCCACCTGAAACATCTGTATTCTGGAACGTTATGCTGTCAGTTCTGTCCCTCCCTTAACCAAGCCTCTGTAATAGCAACAACATCATAGCTCCAAGTACTAATCCAAGCTCTAAGTTTATCTGCCTTGCCAGTTACACTTCTTGCATTGAAACAGATGCACTTCAGTCCACCAGACCCACTTTGAACAGCAAACACACCATGCCTGCTCTTCCTCTGAGTCTTACTGGCCCTATTCTCTTGTTCTCTTTCAGTCAATTCTCCTTTGCTTTGGTTCCCACCCCCCTGCCAAGCTCGTTTAAATCCTCCCGAGTGACACCAGCAAATCTCCCAGCCAGAATATCTGCGCCTCTCCAGTTTAGATGCAATCTGTCCTTCTTGCACAGGCCCCACTTGCCCCAGAAGAGAACTCAATGGTCCAGATATCTGTAACCCTCCCTCCTACACCATGTGTTTAGCCACGTGTTGAAATGTATCAATCTCCTATTTCTAGCCACACTGGCATGTGGCACAGGGTGAAATCCTGAGATTACAACCTTGGAGGTCCTGCTCTTTAACTTTCTACCTAGCTCCCTGAACTGCTGCTGCAGGATTCGTCACTCATCCTACCTATGTCATTAGGACGAATATGTACCATGACCTCTGGCTGTTCACCCTGTCCCTTCAGAATGCTTTCTGCCCATTCAGAATTGGGTACACTTCCTGCAGATGTAGTCATGTGAGACACTGTCACTTGACAACAGCACCTCCATAAACCACCTTCTGGAAGCAGTGACTGCACTGACACAAATCTTCCCCACATCAGCCAATCAGCGTCACCACTCTGCTGCCCTCTTCTAGGTACTGGCCTTCACTTGAACTTGGAAGATGTCTTGATGAAATCAACCTTCTGGAATCAGTGACTGCACTGATGTAAATCTTCCCCACGTCAGCCTATCAGCATCACCACTCTGCTGCCCTTTTATATGTGACATCTCCCAAGCAGATGACCATCATTACATCAAAGTGGTGACTGCATATCTTCTGGATACCAAACTCTGATAACTTGTGAGCCATTTCTGATGAAGGGTCTAGGCCCGAAACGTCAGCCTTCCTACTCCTATGATGCTGCTTGGCCTGCTGTGTTCATCCAGCTCTACACCTTGTTATCTTTGATAACTTGTGGTTGGAGGTGGATTGCTGCCACCAATCATCCATTCTATGCGGAGTCTAAGGATCTCTAGAAAAATCAGTGAAAGGAGATAAACCACAACAGATTCTTAGCAAGAAAAGACAATAGTCTTACATGACAAGGTATAGTTTATTTCATGGCAGCATTAGGTACAACTAACATGAACTAATTAAGTATAATTACAACTGTCAGGAGCCAGTCTCTTACAGCTTTGCTTTGTGGAGCCTTGCAATAGTAGCAACGTTCATTACAGCATGGATTACCTTAAGGGATTATGGTGTTGTCGTGATAATGGAGATCCAGTTTAAGGAAAAGACTGGATGTTAGATATTTCTGCTATAAGGTGTTCAGAAAGGTAGGAAAGGTAAACAAAAAGGGGTAATGTTTATGGTTAATGAAAGCATTGCAGTAATGGAGAGAAAGGATGTTTCAGAGGGTCTAAGAACAGAATAGATTTGCTTAGAGGTAAGGAATAAGATAGCTGTAAGGGGTATCATTCTAGTAAACCTCCCTCCAAGGCCAATAGTCCTTCTTAAGGTGTAGTGTCCAGATGTGTTCAAACCAAGGTTTGCAGAGGCGAAGTGTGGCTTCAAGCACCTCATACTTTAATCTACTGTTTGAGGGTAAATCCACACTTGATATGTGGGAGGCTTTTAAAGAGAGGTTGATTAGAGTGCAGGACAGACATGTCCCTGTGAAAGTGAGGGATAGAAAGGGCAAGATTAGAGAACCATGGATGACAGGTGAAATTGCGAGACTAGCAAAGAGGAAAAAGGAAGCATACATAAGGTCTAGGCGACTGAAAACGGATGAAGCTTTGGAAGAATATCGGGAGAGTAGGACCAATCTGAAACGAGGAATTAAGAGGGCTAAAAGGGGTCATGAAATATCTTCAGCAAACAGGGTTAAGGAAAATCCCAAAGCATAAGGAGCAAGAGGGTAACTAGAGAAAGGGTTGGCCCACTCAAGGACAAAGGAGGGAAGTTATGCGAGGAGTCAGAGAAAATGAGTGAGATTCTTAATGAGTACTTTGCGTCGGTATTCACTGAGGAGAGGGATATGACGGATGTTGAGGTTAGGGATAGATGTTTGATTACTCTAGGTCAAGTCAGCATAAGGAGGGGGGAAGTGTTGGGTATTCTAAAAGGCATTAGGGTGGACAAGTCCCCAGATCCAAATGGGATCTATCCCAGGTTACTGAGGGAAGCGAGAGAGGAAATCGTTGGGGCCTTAACAGATATCTTTGCAGCATCCTTGAGCACGGGTGAGGTCCCGGAGGACTGGAGAATTGCTAATGTTGTCCCCTTGATTAAGAAGGGTAGCAAGGATAATCCAGGTAATTATAGACCAGTGAGCCTGACGTCAGTGATGGGGAAGCTGCTGGAGAAGATACTGAGGGATAGGATCTATTTACATTTGGAAGAAAATGGGCTTATTAGTGATAAGCAGCACGGTTTTGTGCAGGAAAGGTCATGTCTTACCAACTTGATAGAATCCTTTGAGGAAGTGACAAAGTTGATAGATGAGGGAAGGTCTGTAGATGTCATATACATGGACTTCAGTAAGGCATTTGATAAGGTTCCGTATGGTAGGCTGATGGAGAAAGTGAAGTCGCATGGGGTTCAGGGTGTACTAGCTAGATGCATAGAGAACTGGCTGGGCAACAGGAGACACAGAGTTGTAGTGGAAGGGAGTTTCTCAAAATGGAGAACTGTGACCAGTGGTGTTCCACAGGGATCCGTGTTGGGACCACTGTTGTTTGTGATATACATAAATGATCTGGAGGAAGGTATAGATGGTCTGATTAGCAAGTTTGCAGATGACACTAAGATTGGTGGAGTCGCAGATAGTGAAGGGGACTGTCGGAGAATGCAGCAGAAAATAGATAGATTGGAGAGTTGGGTGGAGAAACGGCAGACGGAGTTCAATCCAGGCAAATGCGAGGTGATGCATTTTGGAAGATCCAATTCAAGAGTGAACTATACGGTAAATGAAAAAGCCCTGGGGAAAATTGATGCACAGAGAGATCTGGGTGTTCAGGTCCATTGTACCCTGAAGGTAGCAACGCAGGTGGATAGAGTGGTCAAGAAGGCATACAGCATGCTTTCATTCATCGGATGGGGTATTGAGTACAAGAGTTGGCAGGTCATGTTACAGTTGTATAGGACTTTGGCTCGACAACATTTGGAATACTGCGTACAGTTCTGGTTGCCACATTACCAAAAGGATGTGGATGCTTTGGAAAGGGTGCAGAGGAGGTTCACCAGGATGTTGCCTGCTTTGGAGGGTGCTAGCTATGAAGAGAGGTTGAGTAGATTAGGATTATTTACATTAGAAAGATGGAGGTTGACGGGGGACCTGATTGAGGTCTACAAAATCATGAGAGGTATAGACAGGATGGTTAGCAAGAAGCTTTTTCCCAGAGTGGGGGACTCAGTTACTAGGGGTCACAATTTCAAGGTGAGAGGGGAAAACTTTAAGGGAGATATGGGTGGAAAGTTCTTTACGCAGAGGGCGGTGGGTGCCTGGAACGCGTTGCCAGCGGAGGTGGTAGAGGCAGGCACGATAGCGTCATTTAAGATGTATCTAGACAGATACATGAATGGGCAGGGAGCAGAGGGATACAGATCCTTGGAAAATAGGTGACAGGTTTAGATAGAGGATCTGGAATTGGCGCAGGCTTGGAGGGCCGAAGGGCCTTTTTCTGTGCTGTAATTTTCTTCATTCTTTTGTTCTTTGTTCTATTTATCATTGTTTTGCCTGTTCACTGAAACTATCAGTTTTTTTTATTTCATGCTTTCATCTACGTTGTTTACAATATTACCTCGTTGGTGTCATTGGAATATTTGGACATGTGGCTCTCTATTTCATGCAACTAATTTATTGATTTGATGTGGTTAATAGTTGAGGTCTCAACTTAGATTCTTAGGGACACCACTTGTCACATTTGTCAATTAGACTACCTGCTCATTATTCCTCCTCTTTATGTAAATACTCAAACAATCTTCTCACAAGGTCAATAATTTGTCTTCAATTCCATGAACTTTAATTTTAGCTAGTCATCTCTTATAAGACATTTTATCAAATGCCATCAGGAATCCATGTAACATCATATGCCGACTATTGGAACAGCTGTTCCCTTAGGCAAGCTACTCTCGTACAGCTACAACACTGGCATCTTCATGACAATGTGGAAAATTTCTCAGGTACACCTTGGCAATAAAATGCAGGACAAATCCCATCCAGCCAATTACTGCTCCATTAGTGTACTCTTGTTTATCAGCAATGGAAAGCATCATTAACAGTGCTATTAAGCAGCACTTTCTCAGGAATAATCTGCTCACTGATGTTAGTTTGACTTCTGCCAGGGCCACTCAACTCCTGACCTCATGATGGTCTTAGTCCAAACATGGACAAAAGATCTGAATTCCAGAGATGAGGTGAGACTGTCTGTTCTTCACACCAAGGCTGCATTTGACTAAATGTGGCATCCAGGAGCCCTAGCAAAAACTTGAGTCAATGGGAATCAGGGAAAAGTTACCAGTGCCCAATAACTGAAGTGTTGGAGTGGAATGACCAAATGATTCACTCAACATCCAGGAGTTCACTTCCAACATCAAAGAGTTTATTGAAATCACACTGGTGGAAAGAAACTGTCTGAAAACCCAGAGAGGTCTTCCCCGAATGAAGGAAAACACATTTTTATACATTTGTTTCATCCCACCTTTAACACTTACAAACCAACCATATTATTAATTAATTACATACATTTCCAATTAAGCTAATAATATCACTGAATGGCTGGAGATGGACAGGCTTGTGGTCTCATGATGTCTCCCAGACTCTCTTATCTCCCCTCTTGGGTTTTTCATAATGGGCACTGTATTCAAGTACAAAAACAAAGTTGCTGGAAAAGCTCAGCAGGTCTGGCAGCATCTGTGAAGGAGAAAACAGAGTTAACGTTTCGCGTCTGGTGACCCTTCTTCAGAGGAACATTAACTCTGTTTTCTCCTTCACAGATGCTGCCAGACCTGCTGAGCTTTCCCAGCAACTTTGTTTTTGTTCCTGATTTAAAGCATCTGCAGTTCTTTCGGTTTTTATTTACTGTATTCAAGTACATTCCTACTCAAACATTTGCCAACTGCAATGTGTTAACTGCCAATTAATTGGATATTTGCCTATCACTTAAGGAATTTTAAATTCCTTATTAACCTCATTACATGAAACACAAAAAAATTGATTTATACTAATTGTTACAATATCAGTTCCAACAAAGTTATGTGGTGACACCTAATGTTAGAATTCTTTAGCTAACAAGTTGTGAGCAGTTTCTTTCTTACCATATTTACTAGACACCCCTCTCTTCATCCTTGGGTGTCCTACAATGTGTTCATTCAACAAATATTCCAGTGTCTGCTAATTTCTGTACTTGTGATTCAATTCTCCCTGTGATAATATGGGGGTTGCTTTTACTGTCAGAGACTGATTTGCTCTCGTAATATAATTTGAATCTTTTCCTCTAATGCTTTTAGTGATTTTTTTTATATAGGTGAATCTATAACTACTCCAAAATCCAAATCTATGATTATTTGAAGGATCTTAACTAAAACCACCTATTAGTATTGTAACAGATTGATTAAATAATTCAAAAGAGATTCACTTAATAAATGTGGCGTGAAATGCTCTTATCTATGTCTTATGCCTAAACAACTGCAGCTGCATATTCTATCTCAGTTCTGTTACCTTGGGTCTACAAAGCTACTATTGTTCTACTTGTGAAGACTACATTAAGAAAATATTTTCCCAAGGTCTCTAACTACCATCAGTCATGTTCTGCGGCATTAACCATGGGCCATTTTGCGCTGCTCAATCATGGGCAGCACTAACAGAGGCCTAGGGCTCTACAAGGCCACTAGCTTAGGTCAGAGGCAGGCCATTGTGCTCAGGTTGAAGGCAGAGCCACTGTGCTTAAGTTGAGGATGGGCTACTGTGACCGTACTGGGCATAGGGGCCACTGTGCTTGTCGTCAGGGATAGCACTGCTATGCTTAGATCAGGAGCTTGGGCAGGATTGCTGTGCACAGGTGGGACATGGCCACTGTTCTCAGGGAGGGCAGGGTCACTGTACTGATGTAGGCCTGCTATGTTCAGGTTGGGCTTGGGGCTATTGTGCTCTGGCTGGGGTCAAGGGGTGGGGCCAGGGGCCCATGCCAGGAGCAGTACTGGGGCATGTGATTTTTGTTCTTACTTCTGACTGCTATGGAAGGTGAAGCAGATACCTTCCTACTGGAATATCACACGTTCTGATATTACCGAACTATGTTAATGGTGCTTTGACGTTCTGGTTTGACGGAAGTAACACAGGTGGATAATGTAGTAAAAAAGGCCTATGGCATGCTTGCCTTCATTGAAAGGGGCATCGAGTATAAGGAGAGGCAGGTTAAGCTGCAGCTGTATTGAACGTTAGGCTACTCGTTGAGTATTGCATACACCACAATACCAGAAGAATCTGAGATAACAAGGTGTAGAGCTGGATGAACACAGCAGGCCAAGCAGCATCAGAGGAGCAGGAAAGCTGACGTTTCGGGCCTAGACCCTTCTTCAGAAAATGATTTTCTTAAATGCTTACATTACCGTGAATTAGTATTCCTACTTAAACTCATCCACAAAATATATCTTGCATCCTTCCATAAAATTTTCTTGATTACTCTGTTAGCATTGACTCCAGGAAAGTCTGTGGCACCTCCCTATATGTCTTCTTGTTTCTTGTCTGAGAAACTAATAATGTACAACTGTACATTTTTGACATGATAATAAGAAATTAGCCCACAATTAAGCAGTTAACAACATTTATAAAGTGTCTTCACAACACAACATACTTGCGTACTTTAGTCACTTGTATTGTATTGCTGTTCCAGTAATTTGACATTTGGTGTGTTCATAGGCGTACTTGCTTGTCAAGTGGAGAACAAGTGGGAGCTTTGATTCACTTTTCTTTGCAAGGCCTGACACAATTCTGAGGTAATCTGGCACTCGACTGGACAGCAGTGGGATCTCCCATGCAAGTAAGACCCAAGAGAGTTTACCCTACGAAAGGGTGGTAGCTCTTCCGAATGAGCAGCAACACTTGCAGTTATAGGGAAGGGATCATTTGTGATCACATATCAAAGGCAACAAATGGTTTATAGATAACACAGTGTGGAACTGGAGGAACACAGCAGGCCAGGCAGCATCAAAGGAGCAGGAAAGGAAACGTCAACATTCCTGCTCCTCTGATGCTGCCTGGCCTGTAATGTTCCTCCAGCTCCACACTATGTTATTTCTGACTCCAGCATCTGCAGTTCTTACTATCTCTGAGGTGGTTTATAGAGTCATACAGAACAGAAACAGGCCCTTCAGCCCATCAGATCTACACCAACCAACAAACACCACCAACACATCCCATTTACTTGCAATTTGGTCCATAGCCTACAATGCCCTAGAACTTTGTACTCATCTAGATGGTTCTTAAATGTTGCAAGAGTACTTGCCTCCACCACTTTTCAGGCAGCATGTTTCATATTTCTACTCAGCTTCTGGATAAAAGAAATCCTTAGATTTCCTCTAAACAACCCACTTTTCACCTTAAACTTATGCCTCTAGTCTTAGACACGTCTGCCATGGGGTAAAGATTCTCACAATATACTCTGTCTCTGCCTCTCATAATTTTGTACACCTCAATTAGATCCCTCCTCAGTCTCCTCTGCTCCAAGGAAAACAAACCCAACCTACCCAGTCTCTCCTCATACCTGAGATTTTCAGGAACACAGGAACAGGAGTAGGCCATTCAGCCCCTGAGCCTGCTCTGCCATTCAATAAAATCTCAGCTGATCTATGGCATTACATCACATGCCTGCCTTGGGCCTATATCCCTTGATACCCTTGCAAATAAAAATTTGCCTATATCACATTTAAATTTAACAATTGAATTAGCATGAACCATCATTCGAAGTAGAGAGCTCCAAACCTCCACTTCCAGTTTTTGTATAGAAATGCTTTCTAACTAACTCTCCTGAACAGCCTAGCCCTAACTCTTAGACCACACTCGCTGGTTTGAGAATCTTCAACCAGTGGAAATAGTTTATCTTTATCTGCCCTGTCTTTCCCTGTTAGTATCCTGAGGATCTTGCTTAGATCACCCCTTCTAAATCCCTACAGTGTGGAAGCAGGCCATTCAGCCAATCTAGTCTGCACCAACCCTCTGAAAAGCATCATATCCAGACCCACACTATGGCAATTTAGCATGGCCAATCCACCTAACCTGCATCCTTTGGATGTGGGAGGAAGCCAGAATCCCTGGAAGAAACTCACACAGAATATGCAAATTCCTCACAGATAGTCACCCGAGGCTGGAATTGAACCCGGGTCCCTGGCACTATGAGGCAGCAGTGCTAACACTGAACCAATGTGCTGTCATAATTTTTAAAATCTCTCCGCATAACTTAACCCATGAAGTACAGGTATCATCCTTGTAATCCTGTGTTCAACTCTCTCCAGGGCCAAAAATTCTTCCTAATATGTGGTGCCCAGATCTGTTCACAGTACTTAAGTGGGGTCTAACAGAACTTTTGTGTAACTGCAGCATAATGTCTATACTCTAGCCATTTAGATATTAAGGCCAACATTCTGATACCTTTCTTGACTATGTTCTGCACATGGCTGTGGCATTTTAAAGAGCTATGCATCTGAATCTCATTGGACATCCACTCCATTTAACTTTGTGCCCTCTAAAAAATACCCTAATATCCTTTCTCAGCCTGAAATGGATAACTTCATACTTATTTATATTAAAATTCATCTGTTTTAACTTTGGCCATTCACTGAACCTATCGACATCCTGTTGTAACTTTATGATGTCATCAATATTGTCTGCAATGCTGCCCAATTTTGTGTCATCAGTAAATTTGGATATTTGACTTTGTATCTATTACCTAAGCTATTAGTGAGTAAGCTGAATAATTCAGGCCCTAACACAGATCCCTTGCACGACACCACTAGTCATGTTCTGCCAATTTGCGTACTTACCCATTATTTCAATCTTTTCCTGCCACTGTGTCAATTTCGTATCGTCAATGAACTTCCCTCAGTTCTGTGGGCTTCCACCTTACTAAGAGACTCTTGTGTAGGACTTTATCAAAGGCCTTCTGGAAGTCCAAATAAACAATATCCGTCAACTCACCTCTGTCCAGCACCTTCGTCACCTCTTCAAAAAACAATGAAGTTTGTCAGGTATGATCTACCCTTCATGAATCCATGCTGACTCGCCCTGATTAACTGAAATTTTTTGAGGTGACCAGTTACCCTATCCTGGATTATAGATTCCCACCACAGATGTTAGACTAACAGGTCTGTAGTTTCCTGGTTTCTCTCTGTCACCCTTCTTAAAGAGTCAACTAACATGAGCAAATTTCCAGTCTAGCAATACAACTCCTAAATGCAGGGAACTCTGAAGATTATGGTTACGGCATCGACAATGTACTCTTCTACCTCCTTTAACAACCATGGATGAAAACCATCAGGTCCTGGGGATTTGCCACTCATCAGATCCATTAATTTCCCCTTTATTGATGATTTACTTCAGTTCCTTTTATTTAGACCCTGTTCCTGATCATCTGTTAACTTCTTTGGGACTTCCAGTAAGCTATTCTTCTTTTCTGCTGTGAATTCTGAAGGTAAATAATCATTCAACATGTCTGCCATTTCTGCATGGTCATCAACAATATCATCACTCAGTCTTCAGTTAGCTGACAGTACTCTTAACTAGCTGCTGGCCCTTTACATAACCATTAAATTTCTTCTAATTGTATTTTATGTCGTTTGCAAGTTTCCTTTCATAATCCTTTTCAGCCGCTCTTATAAGCCGCTTTGTGGCTCTTTGTTGGTCTTTGTATTTGTCCCATTCTGTGGGATCTGTATTGTTCTTTATATTTCTATAAGCTCTTTCATTTAATTTCATGCTGTGTCTTACCTCCTTAGATGTCCATGGCTGCTTTGTTTTGTGAGGTGGAGTTTTTCCTTCTCATGGGTACAACCTGCTTCTGAATAGCATTAAATGTTACTTTGAATACCCTCCACTGTTCCTTGGTTATTTTACCTATTAGCAGAGCTTCCCAGTTTACTGTGGACAATCTTTATCTTATCCCATTAAAGTCTGCCTTACTAAAAGCCACAATCCACTCTTTCCTTATCTCTTACAAACACTAGATGAAACTTGATTATGTTATGGTCTCTACTGAAAAGAGTACAGAAGAAATTTAAAAGTATGTTGTCAGGACTCAAGGGACTGATTTATAAGGAGAGGTTGGACAAGTTAGGACTCTTCTTTAGAGCGAAGGAGACTGAGTGGAGATCTTATAGAACTGTATAAGATCATGAGAGGCATGTATAGGGTGAATGCACTCAGTCTTTTCCCCAGTGTTGGGGAACCAAGGACTAGGGGGCATCAGTTTAAAGTAAGAGGGGAGAGAATAAATAGAAACCTGGGGGCAACTTTTTTACATAGAGAGTGGTACGCATATGGAATGAGCTGCCAGTGAAAGTGGTTGAGACGGGTACATTAACAACATTTAAAAGGCATTTAAACAAATACATGGATAGGAAAGGTTTAGAAGGATTATGGGCCAAGTGCAGGGAAATGGGCTTAGTGTGGATGGACATTTTGGTTGGCATGGACCAATTGGGGCCGAAGGGCTTGTCTTCTTGCTGTAGGACTCTATAACTCTACTCGACAAATGCTCATGAACAAGTAGGTCAGTAATTAAATCAGGCTCATTGCTCATTACTGGATGCAATATTGCTTGTCCCCTTGTCAAATCCCAGACATATTGTCTTAGGAAATTATCCCAGACACTCTAGAAATTCACAAACTTTTTGCCAGGTGTTTGTCTGTCTCTCCTGGTCTATGTTAAGATTAAAATCCCTCATTAATATGACCCTATTTTTGCTACATAGTAGTCTAATTTCAGCATTTACAAAATATAGCACTTCTGAGTTGCTACTAGATCTATATGGCACCTATTGTAGTTTTAGTTCCTTTACAGTTCCTAAATTCCCATAAGGTCTCCTCTGGTTGCTTTCCCCTCATTACATCCTAGAACTCACCACAGAACTGATTCTGTTTCTAATTAGTAATGCTACTCCTCCTCGCTGCCATTTTCTCCATTCGTCCTGCAAACCTTTTATAACCTGTTAGTCCCCAGTCCTGATCATTGTGCAGCTATGTCTCCGTAATAGCTAGTATATCATATTTTAACTTTGAATCTGTGTCTGTAGTTCATTTGTTCCTTATACTCCATGCATTTATATAAATAATTTTATTTTTAGCCGTACACTCTATCCTGTGCTTCAGCTTATTATTTATGCCTCCGGTCTTAATACACTTTTAATAGTCCCATCATATACATTAATTAGCCCTACTTGTTCATCCATTAACCTCTACCTTCTTCTCACATGCTGTCCTACTGCTCTGGTTCCCAGCCCCTGTCATACTAGCTTAAACACTCCTGAATGGCACAAGCAAACCACACCACAAGGACATTGGGAAATTGCCTGGGACGATTCTCCTCTACACCCTCTCCAGTGCAATCATGTGCTTCCATTAGGGTAGTGACCAGAGCTGTACACAGTCTTCTATTTGGCACCTAACCAATGTTTTATACAGTTGACACAAGAATTCCTTGCTCCTATATTCATGGCCCATGAAGGTAAGCATTCTGTATTCCTTCTTCACCACTCTACCCTTGATGAAACTTTCAAGGATCTATGGACTTGTACACCAAAATTGCTTCTTCCCTCAGTATTCCCGAATAACCTACTCCTCATTGTGAATGTCTTTCCTGTATTAGACCTCCCAAAATGCATCACCTCACTGTTATCAGGATTAAATTTAATCAATTTCTTGGAACTCCTATGTTCCTTAATTCTGAAGAAGTCATACTGGACTTGAAATGTTAATTGTTTCTCTCTCCACAGATGCTGCCAAACCTATTCAGTTTCTCCAGCATTCTCTCATTGGCAACATTATAAACCTCTTCTTTAAAAATCTTATCCTATAATTTCTCCACTTAGCTACAATTCCACCAGACTTCCCATTGGGTTTTATTCTATAAAGGATGATAGGCGAATGACGGATCTATACATAAATTCTGAGGTTGAGGGTGTGGTGGGTTGAAAATTTTTGAGAAGTGCGTTCACTGATTCATTGAACATCTTACAGTACTGTCTCCAGGTCCTTGGGGCCAGATTCTGGCCATTGGCCTTCCTGCCCACTTGTTCCCATTCCGTGTTAAGTTTTGAGAATCTTGTGTTCTCCTGTGGAAATTGACGACCACCTTTCCCATTGAACAAAAACAAAGTTGCTGGAAAAGCTCAGCAGGTCTGGCAGCATCTGTGGAGGAGAAAACAGAGTTAACGTTTTGGGTCCGGTGACCCTTCCTCAGAACTCATTGTTCCTCTCCCATTGACTTCCACACTATGGCTTTCCACTATGGCTTTTGTATATGTGAAGAGATTTTTCTTTTCCTTGGCATTATTTTTATGGCTGCTACTTGCAACTGGTATCTTTGTAGGCAGTCCCCCTTTAAAAGGGAACAGCTGCCTTTAAGAAGAGTAGACTGTCTGCACCGCATGATATCAGACCATGTTGCTGAGTGTACATCCATTGTGATGATTCTATGGCTTTCAGAGGTGTATTTTATCCTGGTTTTTTTGAAAAGAGGTTTTAAGACACCATTGCGAAGCTATTTGAATCTGATAATGTAAACTGCTTGTGAGACATTTTTTTTTTTAAAATTGGAACAATAGACGCAGCCTAAATGGATGAGATCAAGCTCCCTCAGAGCTAGGAGTTTTAGTTTTAGTTTTTCAGTAGTAGTTGCTGGGGTCTTTAAGCTGGGTTTGGAAACTGTAGTACATCTCTCCCTGCTACTCTCTCTCCGACAGTTTTCTCTTGATCTTTTTTGCCTGCTGCAGTGGAGAATTGCCTGTGAGGCAATCTATTTTACTGAATTTGCCTTTGTCAAGAGTGCATTTATGGATGTTACTGTATTGGAACAGTTACTAATTAATAGTAAATAATCTATTATTCTTTTAAGTTTTCCAATAGAGTTATTCTAATTTCTTCTTTCTTTTGTTGTGTTTTAACTATCAAGTATGAATAAAGTGTATTTTTCTTAACATCAAGTAGTTTGATTAATGGAATTGCATCTGGATCACAACACCTTACACTTACATTTAAATTAAAAAAATTCCAAGTCCAGACTATCTTATGAATATGTTTTGAGGGGGTTTGATCTGGTCCATAACACCATCAAGCTGCATGGGCTCTGTTTGGTTGGCCCAACTGTATAATCTTCTAACTGAGGATCCAACACAAATAACATGATTTGGCCATTAATTCCCAAATCTGGTGAGACATTATAAACCTCTTTTTATAAGTTTACAGCATGATTTTGAACTTTTTTTGCCAAAAATAGCTTACTATTCCATCCAAGGTGTAAATATGGTAGTTACATGGCTCTCACTGAAAACACACACAGCAGGTCATGTAAAATCCAGGCCTGAGGATGCTTTACTAGGATAAATCGGTGAACAACTCACATCACACATCTGTATGTCCTTGTTTTCTCTGATCTGTCTGTACTGCTCGCAAACGAAACTTTTCACTGTACTAAGGTACATATGACTACAATAAATCAAATCAAATCAAGCCAAATTTCCATTAAGTATGGATCTGTGCATCAGACAGATATTCTCCAAACTTAAAATCATAGGCAAAAAGAACCATAGAAATATTATAGCACATAAAGAGGTCACTCAGCCCATTGTGTCTGCACTGGGTGAATAAACCATTCGCTTACTCAAATCCCATTTTCTGGCACTTGGTCCACAGCCTTTCAGATTGCAGCACTTCAAGTGCAGATCCAGGTTCCTTTTAAATTAGTTGAAGGTTTTTGCCTCAAACACCAATTGTTAGATTGGCAGATTGTTAAAAACTACTCAATATAACCAACATCAATATTACTACTTGTTAATGCAGAAGTGTTGTACGCTATTGCTGTAAAATACAAGATAAAATAAACTCCCAGATGTTCACAAACTGTTTTGTTTATGGTATAGCATATGATTCTATCCTTTTAAAGGATGTAAATATCAGATTTGGCGTGATGTTTGAAATAAAGTAAACTAGGACCTCGTTTAAACCTTTCAGTAAGCTAATTGTGTTGTGAACAGGAAGGATATATGCTTTCTTGTCTTTTTGATTTGAAAAAGATATCAACTAAAATATTTCTACCTTGTGTCAATCTTACAGCATATTAAATCATTTTTTCTGCTCAAAACAAATGCCAATGACTAGTCACGGTCTATGCTGCAATGTTCGAAATGATCTGATGATTACATGCCTAAATGAAATCCGTAATATCTTGACTGGTAATGGCCAGTATGAACTTACTGTCAAAGACCACTGCAATTAATCTTTTCATTCAGCCTGGAATAGTTAAATTGTTAAGTATAAGAATTCAATTGAGAAATACTTTTGGAGGTACCAGGATCCAAATCCTGACTGTAAAGAGTACCAACTTACTGAAGAAAACCTTTAATGAATAGAAATATGTGTATTACCGTTTCAAAATCTTCAAGTAAAAGTGACACCAATTTAAATATAACGTGTGCATTTATTATGGTTTTTATTGGACAACAGGTAAGATTAAAATAAATTTGTTCAAAATTAAAGCATTTTAAATAATATTTTAAAAGTTAACCATCTTATAAAACAAATAAAAAAAATGAATATCATTCTTTATTTCTCTATTAAGTATGTTTGCCTATTGGCTAAGAATCCTATATCTTTAACAAAATAAACAAGTAGTTTGCTGATTAAAATAGAATCAGGAAGATGAAACACGCGATGATAATTTTAGATGAACTCTATTATTCAAAAATGAGTATATTCCTACTTATGCAAAATTGTTTTTCTCTTTAAGAAATTGTACAAACACAGAATATGTCTGACTTGAATGAAATGCAAAGTTTGTTTGTAAATGCTGTAAACCATTATAAACATTGCTCATATTTTCTATTGCGCATATCTTTGCTTATATTTTACTATCTTTTTAAGTAATATTTGAGGTTCTGCAGCATATTTGTATGTCCTTATTCAAATACACGGTCAGATAACAATTTAAAATGAAATAAGTTTCATTTAAAAGCAAAGGACATCTACATTTACAGAACAGACCCCTTAAAAACAAATTTAAACTTACAGAAAATAATAGCTTTACTGGATTTTAAAACTAACAAACATTCATCATATTTTGGTTTTTCAGAAAATAATGTATTGAGGAATTCGACTAAGTATCCTAGATTATTTACTTTCACAGGAAGAAAAGGCGATCAGCCAATTCTAAGTCAGGTTCTCTATGAACATTCTGAGCCACTAGAGTTGTAAGTTTGAAGGCATATTGGCATGGAGCTGGCACGCGAATTACACCCTATAAAAGAACAAAATATGTGCATTTTAAAATGGGAAAGATGTAAAGGGGCAGAACACAGTTAAAACTGGCTACAGTACACAAACTTTCTTCAGCAAGTGGACAGCAATGATTGTTAATACGGTACTCAGGTAATCCAGAAAGATTGTAAATGAAATGAATGCTATATGTATTGATGAGGAAAGAACCAAATAATTCCATGAACCTCCAGATGAGTAATATTGTTTTGCTTTAAACATAGTTCATTCATATTGATTCAAAGATGAGAGTATAATTACCAACAAGAGATGGATAATCTTTGACAAATCACAAAATGGACATCACACAAGCCTTTGGAGAGATAACTTGTTTCAGAATTGCACGACTTTGTGGTACTCTCCCATGGTATTAATTTAAAAGGAAATGAAAAATAATCAACACTTCTTAAAACAGAATGCCTTCGAGTAAGCTAATTTCAGCAGCAGGCGAATCTATGGACAAAACTACAATTGCTACTAGTGTAAAATCACATTTGCTTCATTATCAGGTCTCCAAGAGGAATTCTGTTATTGACATGAGGGGGTTTAATTTAACTTATGCATCGGAATATATGTATAATTGTTGAATGAGGGGGGAGTTCTGTTGTTCTTATCTTGGCTTCTTTCTAGAAATTTGTAGCCGTAATTAATTTTAAAAAGTAAGGAAAATGTCTATAGAATGGTGTAGTATGAAAGACAGTAACAAGGTATTTGGCTGAAGTGCTTTCACATTTTCTTAATTCTATATTTTGATTAAGGAATACGGTGTGAACTATATACATATATATATAAAACTCTGCTTTATACTATGCTTAAAACATAATAGAAGTTACATCGTCCTGTAGTGATATACCTCATATCAACTGCTTGTCATGTAGGAAAGTACAAACGTCAATTCCCATTCTATGGAATAGCACCCAGGACTTTAAAAATAAAAATGCTTGTGTTGTCACTTTAATTTAATTGCAGCAATTGCCCTATTTTTAACTCCAAAATGCTGGTAGAAAAATGGCAGGAGAAGGCAGTTAATATTATCCTACTGGCCACCAACCAGGTTCTGATATTGGTCAACGTCTTTAAATAGGTAAATTACATCAAAAATTTGACATCAGGACACAATTGCATTTTGAATCAGTGGCTTAACTGTGAAATAGTGACAGCTCCCATTTCAGGTAACTTCAAGTGGACGATGAATTGTGATCCAGAAAAGGCTGAGGCAGATTAGGCAACATTGTGGGTCGGGAGAGGAGGATGTGTTTGTCTGAGTCTCTCAGGCGTCAGAGGCTTTGTGACTCTGTTGCTCCATGTTCTCTGTTCTTTCCCAATTATGAGCAACCTTTCCAGCTCATTCCTCCTTGACTTACCTGACCATAGAGAACATATCCATGCATGCTCAGCAGTAAATGGCATCTGAATTCCTGCTCCCATTTTATTATTGGATTGCATTGATTTTGGCTGGGCATTTGAGGAATTGCAATGAAATGAAACTTCACCAATGCCCGGTAATGATTTTGAGATTTACCTGGTTGATATATTAAATGTTTTTGCATGACTCCCTGCACAAAGTAACTAGAGCCCAGCCAGTTGTTTTGAGGGAATCCTGAGGGACAAAATTTACATATATTTGGAAAGCAGGGACTGATCAGGGATAGGTAACATTGTCTTGAGCATGGGAAATCATGTCTCATCCAACTTAATTGAGTTTTTTGAAGAAGTAATGAAGAGGATTGACAAATGCAGAGTGGTGGATGTGATCTATATATACTTCAGTAAGGCATCAACAAGATTCTGCATGGTGGACTGGTTAGTGATATTAGATCACGTGGAATACAGGGAGAACTAGCCAGTTGGATACAGAATTGGCACAAATGTAGGAGACAGAGGGTTGTGGTGGAGGGTTGCTTTTCAGATTGGAGGCCTGTGACCAGTGGTATGCCACAAGGAACAGTGCTGTGTCAACTGCTTTTTGTCATTTACGTAAATGATTTGGATGTGAACATAGGAGTTGTGGTTAGTAAGTTTGCAGATGACACCAAAATTGGTTGTGTAGTGGACAGCGAAGAAGATTATCCCAGAGTAGGTGGCAGGTGGAGGTTAATTTAGATAAATGTGAGGTGCTGCATTGTGGAAAGGCAAATCAGGGCAGGTCTTATACACTTAATGGTAAGGTCCTGGGGAGTGTTGCTGAACAAAGAGACCTTGGAGTGCAGGTTCACAGATCCTTGAAAGTGGAGTTGCATGTAGATAGGATAGTGAAGACGACGTTTGGTATGCTTGGCTTTATTGGTCAATGCATTGAGTATAGGAGTTAGAGGTCATGTCGAGGTTTTACAGGACATTGGTTAGGCCACTTTTGGAATATTGCATCAAATCTGGTCTCCCTGCTGTCGGAAGAATGTTGTGAAACTTGAAAAGGTTCAGAAAAGCTTTACAAGGATGTTGCCAGGGTTGGAGGGTTTGAGCAATAGGGAGAGGCTGAATAGGCTGGGGCTATTTTCTCTGGAGTGTCGGAGGCAGAGGGTGACCTTATACAAGTGTACAAAATCATGAGGGGCATGTATAGGGTGAATATCCGAGGTCTTTTCCCTAAGGTAGCAGAGTCCAAAACTACAGGGTGAGAGGGGAAAGATTTAAAAGGGGCCTGAGTGGCAACCTTTTCATGCAGACGGTGGGGTGTGTATGCAATGAGCTGCCAGAAGAAGTGGTGGATGCTGGTACAATTACAACATTTAAAAGGTATCTGGATCGGTATATTATCTGTATATGAGTAGGAAGTGTTTAGAGGGTTATCGGGCACATGCTGGAAAATGAGACAGGATTAATTTAGGATATCTGGTTGGTATGGATGAGTTGGACCAAAGGGTCTGTTTCTGTGCTATATAACTTTAAGTGAATTTTCAGGTGGGAACATCGGGCCCAGCAAATTAAAATGGAACAAAACTTGACATCTCATTTAATCTAGATGTGCTGCATGCTTTACTGCCTAAACTTTGTGTCCCCACACCTCACCACTGCTCCCCTTATTATCTTAGCAACTGATGCTACACTGAAACATGAGGCAATAGCAGTAACAATCTGTACGTCTGAGTGATATCAGTCAAACCTTATAAATCTTTGATTTTTGAAGCTGCTTTAATTTAGTTTCATTTATTATGGGGCAAATTCAAATTCAGCTTCTAATATTTGATTTCAAACTATATTAAAGAATTGCATTATTCTCACAAGTTATAATTATTCTGACAGATTTGAATTAATTGACTAAGTCAACAATAAGAAAGTTCCATTCAGAGGGTCAAATAATTCAATATATTAAGTGGCAATTTGCATGTACCTATAAAATGTATGGGCTAAATTTTACCAAAAATCAGCTTAGTATCAATTTTGGGACGTTCCATAAAAGGATTCTTTCAGTGTGCGATCTCACGTAATGCTTCACTGCTCACCTCATTACGTATGCACCAAGCCTGTATGGCGCTGTGCTCACAGGCAGCAGACGGAGTCGCCACCACTGGGACATTATGGGATTTCCAGTGCCAGTGCCAAATTTAAAGTCCAGCTATGCACCAGGTCAATAATGGCCAGCCACAAACAGCCCTTCATAGTCCACAGAGTGGAAGCAAATGAAAAGGAGCGGTTTATGAGGGAACTTACATGGCATGAATGAGTCTTCATTGTAAATAAAAGCTCACATTTGATATGTACATCTAATTTACATCATCATCTGTCTGATTGACAGCTACAAGGATTGAGCTTTCACGGATTACTGTTCCTTAGCACTTACAGAATTGCTACTCCTTCCATAATACCCAGTGTAACATAATATCTTGTCACTGTTCAATGTGGAAGCAGTACACGTTGGCAAGCTTTCAAACTGTGGAAAATGTTAACTTGCACTCAAAATGAAGAAAAAGGAAACAGAAAATACTGCATTCACTTTTGGAAACAGCATAATATTTTAGCAGAGAGAATATTCAGTTTAAAATAGAATACTTACAGTGTGGAAACAGGCCATTAGCCCAACAAGTCCACACTGACTCTCTAAAGAGCATCTCATCCAGACTCACCTAATCCACTTACCCTACACATTCCTGGACACTATGGCCAGTTTAGCATGGCAAAGCCACTTAACCTACACATCTTTGGGCTATGGGAAGAAACCAGAGCACACAGACATGGGGAGAATGTGCAAACTCCATACAGACAGTCACCCAAGGGTGGAATTGAACCCAGGTCCCTGGTGCTGTGAGGCAGCAGTGCTAACCACTGAGCCAGCATGCCAAAAAGCTTTATAGTTGACAAATCCAATTGCTGGAAATTGAGACAGTGCCAGATTTATCATGAGTAACAGTTACTGAAAAATAAGTAGACGTTGCAGAGTTGGACAGAAAAAATGAGAACAGTCATAAAATAATAATCTATTCATTTGTTCAAAGTCTACTCACTGGCCAGTTGTAATAGAGGTGACACATCTTGTAAGTTAATCTCTGTACATGGTCTGGTTTCATGCTACTATTGTCATATACAACATGGTAGTATGTTGGAGAAACAGTGCCTTGGTGTGCACATTGGCTGATTTGGAAGAAGTCATACCTGTCAATATGATACAGCAAATTTAGGTCACCTTTCAGAACACATCACCTCAGAGAGGAGCAATCTACAATATTTGAGTCTTTGTAGGTAATGTATCAGTTTATTATGAGTCCTTTTTTGACTTTGTGCTTGTGCTTAAGGGGCAAAATTTCCATCTCCTGACAAGATTGCACCTAATGTTCCAGAATCATGGATTATGACTCCCTATACTGGTAGACCCTAATTCCATGATTCATAAAGCACAGAGTTTGGTCCTGGAGGTTGCAATGCCTTGAAAAATGTGACACAAAAGGTCCAACTCCATTGTATGTAGTCATAAACTCATACAGCATGGAAACAGACCATTAGGTCCAACTAGTCCATGCCAAACATAATGCCAAACTAAACTAGACTGCTCCTTGCCCTTATCCCTCCAAACCTTTCCTTTTCATGTACTTATCTATCTGTCTTTTAAACATTATAATTGTGCCCACATCCACCACTTCCTCTGGAAGTTCATTCCACACGTGCACCATGCTAGTGCCTCCTACTATGCCCCTTGTCTTGAAATCTCCCATCCTAGGAAAAAGACACCTACCATAAACTCTATTTTTACCCTTCATGATTTAATGAACCTTTTTAAGATCACTTCTTAATCTCCTGTGCTCCAGTGGAAGAAGTCCCAGTCTACTCAGCCTTTGTTTATAACTCAAACCTTCCATACCCAGCAACATCCTGATGAAGGGTCTAGGCCCGAAACGTCAGCCTTCCTGCTCCTATGATGCTGCTTGGCCTGCTGTGTTCATCCAGCTGTACATCTTGTTATCTAACATCCTGATAAATCTCTTTTGAAACCTCTGTAGCTTAATAATATCCTTCCTATAACAGGCCAACCAGAACTGGACACAGTAGTCCAGAAGAGGCCTCACCAATATCCTGTACAACCTCAACATGATTTCCCAACTCTTATAGTCAAAGGACTGAGCAATGAGGTCAACCATATTAAGCACCGTTTTAACTACCCTGTCTATATGTGATGCAAACTTCAAAGAATTATGCACCTGAACCCCTAGGTCCCTCTTTTCTACAACACTACCGAAGGACCTACCATATATGGTGTAAATCCTCTGTTTGTTGTACCAAAATGCAATATCTTACATTTATCCAAATTGAACTCCATCTGCCATTTTTCAGCTGATTGACCCATTTGATCAAGATCCATTTGTAATCTTAGAAAACCTTCTTCACTCTTTACTATGGCACCAATTTTGCTGTTGTCCACAAACTTACTAACCAGGCCTTCTATATTCTCATCTAAATCATTTATATAAATGACAAAAAAGAGGACCCAGAACCGATCCCAATGGAACAATGCTAGTGACGGGTCTCCAATCCAAAAAACAATCTTCTCCCACCACTCTCTGTGTCCTGCTGTTCAGCCAACCATGTATCCAATTGGCATGCTCACCCTGAATCCCATGTGACCTAACTTTACTAGTTACTACTATGTGGAACCTTGTTAAAGACTTTATTGAAGTCCAAGTAAATAACTTGGCAAGGGGATGGCAGGGATATGGTATCTCAGACAAGAGTACCAAAGTCTCAATCTGGAAGCTGCCTAAATTATGGCTGTTTAACATAAACAGAAGGAGGTGCCCACAGATCAGTTTGTACCTAGCTAACCCAGGTAAATCCTCCAATCCCAACAGTCTTGCATACATATACTCTCATTCCCTGTAATGTCAGGTGGACTTTCTTGACATTTGCAATCCTTGTATAACTGGATTTTCAGTGATAGCTGTTTAATGTGAAAATGTTATACATTCATATATAATTTTAACAAACCATTCAGGATGGGTAGCCTCGCTATCGATCACAGTGCCAACTGGTGGATTTTGAAGCAGTCCATTCACATTAGCAAAAAACCTGCAGGTACCTTTCTTCCGAACTACAATGATTGTTACTTTGGGGCTAAAAGAAACAAAAATTCTCATGAGAACTGAGGGAGTGCTATAGTTAAATGATTATTGTCTATTTTTGCTCATTAAAGACTTTATCAAATGTAATTAAATTTTAGATCACACTCCAGCAGATTACAAAATCGACCATTCCTTCTACCGCATCATTGGAATTTATACATAGAAGTGAATTGTAATTTGCCTCACAGTTATACTAAGAATGGCAGCATTCCAAAAGATTGTGCAAAGTGTAAATTACAGATTGCACAATCTTTTGATTACAGATAGATGAATGAACACTCCAAAAGGAAGTGTACCAAACTGAATTTACTTAAATTGGAAATCAGCAAATTCAGGTATACTTCGGACAGTCTGTTACATCAAGAATTTAAAAAGATTTCTCAAACAAGAGTTTCAGAAGGTAGCTGCTCTGTAGAGTGTTTGGGAAGTGATAGTAGCAGAGGCAGCAGTGGTGACTTTCTGTCAAGGGAAGTGAATATAGAAACGTTAAACCTGGACTCTCAGACCAATTAGCTCTCCAATAAGTTTAAAGCATGGCTTTCTCTGGGGAAAGGAAAGGGTTGAAATCCTGAGAAAGCCTCTCAGGAAGTAGGCTTAACAACTAAACCACAAAGCTGGTAACATTCAGATCCCTCTCTAAGTCATACACTAAAATTGATATAAATAGTGAGATTGGGAACTAAAAGTGAGAGAGTAAGACTAAGAAAAATGGAGTCAAACATGTGTTTGATAAATTTAGATCTAATGCAAAGCTTTTCTTTTACACTTCTTTTCATTTGTTAATACTCTCACCTCTGAGACAGGGGGCTATGGCTCAAGTCCTGTTCGAGGGATTGATCACAAAACAAGGTTGACATTCCTACGTGGTATTGAGAGAAGAGTATTCATAAAACAACACATTAGAGGACTGCTAAATTAAACTGAATTTATTTCAATGTAAGAGCCCTAACAGCTAAGGCAGGTAAACTCAGGGCATGGTAGGCAACATGGGACTGGGATATCATAGTGATTACAGAGATGTGGCTCAGGGATGGACAGGACTGGCAGCTTAATGTTCCAGGGTATAGATGCTCTGGGGAGGATAAAAGGGGACAAGATAGGAGGGAGAATGGCGTTTTTGACTGGGAACAACATCACGGCTCTATTTAGGGTGGAACTGAGAAATAAGAAAGGGATGATGACTTTGTTGGGATTGCATTATAGACCCCTGAATAGTCAGCAGGAAATTGAGAAACAAATTTGTAAGGAGATCTCAGTTATCTGTAAGAATAGGTTAGGTGGATTGGCCATGCTAATTTGCTCGTAGTGTTCAGGGATGTGAAGCTGACGTGGGTTAAAAGGGGATGGGTCTGGGTGGGATGCTCCAAGGGTCGGTGTGGACTTGTTGGGCTGAAGGGCCTGTTTGCACACTGTAGGGATTCTACATCTATGCCTATGTCTATGTCTAATAACAGGGTGGTTATGGTAGGGGATTTTAACTTTCCAAACATAAATTGGGACTGCCATAGTGTTAAGGACTTGGATGGAGAGGAATTTAAGAGTGTACAAGAAAAGTTTCTGATTCAGTATGTGGATGTACCTACTAGAGAAGGTGCAAAACTTGACCTACTCTTGGGAAATAAGGCCGGGCAGGTGACTGAGGTGATGGTGAGGGAGCACTTTGGGGCCAGTCACTATAATTGTATTAGTTTTAAAATAGTGATAGAAAAGGATAGATCAAATCTAAAAGTTAAATTTCTAAATTGGAGGAAGACCAACTTTGATGGTATTAGGCAAGAACTTTCAAAAGTTGACTGGAGCGGATATTCGCAGGTAAAGAGATGACTGGAAAATGGAAAGCCTGCAAAAATTAGATAACGAGAGTCCAGAGGGAATATGTTTGTGTTAGGGGGAAGGGCAAGGCTGGTAGGTGTGGGGAATGCAGGATGACTAGGGAAATTGAGGTTTAGGTCAAGAAAAAGAAGGAAGCATATGTCAGATATAGACAGCAGGGATCAACTGAACATCTAGAAGAGTATAAAGGCAGTAGAAGTATACTTAAGGAGGGCAAAAAGGGGACATGAGATAGCTTTGGCAAACAGCATTAAGGGGAATCCAAAGAGATTCTACAAATACATTAAGGACAAAAGAATAACTAGGGAGAGAATAGGGCCCCTTAAAGATCAGCATGGCTGCCTATGTGTGGAACCGTAGGAGGTGAGGGGGATACTAAACAAATACTTCACCTCAGTATTTACCGTGGAGAAGGATATGGAAGATAGAGAACGTGGGGAAATAAACAGCGACATCTTGAAAAATGTCCATATTACAGAGGAGTAGGTGGTGGACATCTTAAAATGCATAAATGTGAATAAGTCCCTGGGACATGGTCAGGTGTATAATGCTTTAATGAAGATCTGTAGCTCAGAGTTGGAGTTGTTGGTTGGTTGACTGGTTTTTGTGCAAATGTTTCTTCTCCTTTCTAGGTGATATCTTCAGTGCTATCAGCCTTCACTGAAGTGCTGTTGTTCTGGCCCGCTTTGAATTTATCTGGTCCAATCTGTCATGGTGGGTAGTCTTGTGTCCAGTTTTGTACCATAGTGGTATGTAGGTGGGGTATACTTCAACATATTTGTTTATTGCACCAGTGGTTGAAAACCAGGCCTCCAGGAATTCTCGTGCTTGTCTTTGTTTTGCTTGTCCTAGTACTGTAACTTTGCCCCAATTAAACTGATGTCCTTCTATGTCGGAGTGTATTGAAATGAGGGAGAGTTGGCCACACTCTACCCTATATTAGAATCACATCAGAACTGACTACAACACTCCTACGACCTCTTAGAATAAGGACAGCACACAAACCTACAGCCACACTTCGCCAGTTACCGTCAAAAATGAAAGACCCCCTACCCATAATGAGCAGGACAAATGTGATATACAAAATACCATACAGCAACTGTGAGAAACACGACGCAGGACAGGTGGGCAGGAAACTCGCCACCAGGATGCATGAACACCAACTCGCACCAAAACAGCATGACCAACTCTCCCTTGTTTCAATGTACTCTGACACAGAAGGACATCAATTAGACTGGGACAAAATTACAGTATTAGGTCAAGCAAAACAAAGACAAGCACAAGAATTCCTAGAGGCCTGGTTTTCAACCACCATTGCGATAAACAAATATGTTGAAATAGACCCAATCTGTGTACCACAATGGTACAAAACTGAAAACAATGCTACACATATATCTAGTAAAAGAGTCTGGTGGAGACTGGTATAATTACAACATTTAAAAGGTATCTCGATGGGTATATGAATAGGAAGGGTTTAGATGGATATGGGCCAAATGCTGGCAAATGGGACTAGATTTATTTAGGGTATCTGTTCAGCAGGGATGAGTTGGGCCAAAGGGTCTGTTTCCATGCTGTACAGCTCTATGAATCTAAGCCTCTCTGACATTAGTCACGAGTGACATTATAAAGTGGCTAATATTTCCCAGACTGTTTTGCCAGCATAATTAAAACATTTACAATAAATCTGTAAGAAACGTAAATTGGAAGTGGCATCTTTCAGATGAGAGGTTAAACCAGTTTGCCACTTGTTCATCCAGTTGGATACAAAAGATCCCATGGTATTTATTTTGAGAAACAGAAGGGGAGTACCCTACGCCTTGGACTATATGTTTATAGTCTGTTCATTATCTGTTAAATTCTGTTCATTATCATATTGCTGTTTGTGGGAATTATCTTACATCACAACTGCTTGACATTCAATTGCAATTACAAACCCATACACATCACATACATTTTATTCTTTAAAAGTAAGATTTAAACTTAGGAAATTAAGAAATAATAAGAACACATAATTCCTTTATATAAGGTGACTGTGCACAAATATTTTAGCGCCTTTAAATGGAAATTGTGTGATTTCAAGAACTCACTGCTTACACGTGTAGGACTTCTGACAAACAAATTATTACACCTTACCTGTAGGTTGAGTGAACCATCTTGAAGCTGTCCAATATTTGGGGCACTTCATAATCAACTAATGTCATTAGTTGCCCATCCCCTACACCATCACGATAAATAACAATACGGCTAGGCAGTTCATGATTCACTTCAAGCCATTTGTTTACAGCACCTATAAAATAACACATTAATCATCAAGAGACATAAGTGAGTAACAATTTCAGACTCGTTTACTAACACATGTAAAATATTTAAATAAATAGTCATTGATTTATACACTATGGAAGCAGACCCTTTGGTCCAACTCAGCCATGCTGTCCAAGGTTCCCAAACTAAACTAGCCCTGTCTGCCTGCATTTGGCATTTTTCCCTCAAAACCCTACCTATACACGTACCTGTCCAAATGTCTTTTAACTGTTGTAACTGTACCTGCATCTATCACGTTCTCGGCAGTTCATTCCAGATATGAACCATTCTGTGTTAAAAAGTTGCCCCTCAGGTCCCTTTTAAATCTTTCTCCTGTCACCTTAAAATTATGCCTCTTGTTTTGAACTCCTCTACCCTAGGGAAGACCTTTGCTTTTCACCTGATTTATGTTTCTCATGATATACGGGCCATAAGTTCATGAAATTTTTTTAAGAATGGGACACTTGTGTTACTTGCTATTCATTACATGGGAATCCAATGTTAACACTCAGTATTCCCAGAGGTGATGCACTTAAAGTTTAACATAGATCATGGCCGAATTTATACTGCAGCCTAAATGTTCATGATCAAAGTTCACAAATTAGCTCTCTTTATTAACATTCATATTTTGATCCTTACATGAGGCTTAAAGGAAAGAAGACAGAAGGAAACTGAACTTCATTTGCACAATATGGATTTCCAAGGTGGACCCAGAAATGGGCACCACTCCATGCAGTCAGAATGCAGACAACTAATCATGATCGCTTGACTGGCAGTCAATTAATGAGTTGAAGATGTGAGGCCCATCCAATGTTGACAGACAATGGGCACAAGACATCAATCTTAGCAACACCTGATGAAAAGGCAGACTCTGGGGTTATCTTTAAAGGACTGCACACTGTACTACCTTATTCATCAGGATCTCAGCAGCAACAACATTGAATATCCACTTGGCTGAAATCTGAGCTACTCCAGCCTTACAATTGCATTGAGGAGTCGTAGATCCCAGAAAGTCAACTGAGGATCCAAGGAATGGATGAAGGGATTGCTGCCAACTTGCTGCTGAGAAGACACCATGAACTGATGGCTCACGGATGCCTCTTTACAAATTCGCCTTTAGGCTGCATAGGAAAAGAGCGAGCTCTTTCCAAGGGATGACAAAAAAGACCCAGATACCTAACCAAGGAAGGACAAACATGTTCTTAGTGACATATGTTCAATGGTTTCCACAGATCACATAAAAAAAGGTTTTCACTGTAGAGGTAAAGGTCACATGACTATGCCAAGGCAGCCATTGCAAAATTGTAAACAAAACCTGAAAAAAACTACAGATACTGGAAATCTGAAATAAAAACAGAAATTGCTGGAGCAGCTCAGCAGGTCTGGGTGCACCTGTGAAGAGAACATTTCAGGTCCTTTGACCCTTCTTCGGAACTGAGGTCTGGAAGGAGGGTCACTGGAATGGAAACCTTAACTCTGCTTTCTCTCCACAGATGCGGCCAGACATCTTGAGTTTCTCCAGAAATTTCTGTTTTTTTTCAGATTGCCAGCATTTGCTTTTCTTTGTTTTATATGTGCATCCCTCATTTGCAGTTATTATACAAATTATCCAAAATACATTGTTATGAAGCAAACTATCATTAAGAAACTGCATGTTAATTCAAATGAGTTCCACTTCTGTCAGTCTCTGCATGTATGGTATGCATAGTCTTTAAATCATGCAAGCCTCCTAATGGCTCTTATGCATGTTTCCTCGACTGTTTGTCTGGGATCTGTTCTTTGAGTGATTCTCATTCCTGTGGCAAGTGCTTTTACCATGTTAGTTGTTGTTGCTGATCCATTTCTACTGCTGAGGAACACTGGAGTTCTAAGACTGGTGGTTGTGCTGTACCTTGGGCAGATAGTGAGATGAGTTTTCCTGATCCATTACCTGCAATGAAGGCACAGATCTTCTAGGTGTATGTAGACATCTGCATTGCAATGATATTTCTGGTCATTCACATTCACCATGCATGATTACATCAACAACTACTCCAATTAGGTCTCAAGTTCCCAAAAGAGGGCAGCAGAGTGGTGACACTGATTGGCTGACGTGGGGAAGATTTGCATCAGTGTAGTCACTGCTTCCAGAAGGTGGTTTGCAGAGGGGCTGTTGTCAAGTGACAGGTCAACTCCAAATACACACAACACTGTGAAAATCTGAAGCAAGGGAAAGGGAGGGATCTAGAGAGCATCCTGGGAAGCTGTGTGAGGTAAGACCTACCTTGGGTATTCGCAGCGATAAGTAAGGGTAAGTGTTGAATAAATTTTCTTAAATAGCTTAATTGGTGATAGAAATGTCAGTCAGCTGCATTTGTGGGATGTGGGAGATCTGCGATGCTTCCAGCATCTCGGATGAAAGTGAACGCAACTGCAGCTCCTTACAGACCGCATGGATAGGTTGGAGCGGCAATTGGGTGCACTTGGGAACATGCGGGTGGAGGAAAGCATCATAGACAGAGTAGTTTTAGAGATAGCCAAGGTGCAGGCAGATAGGTGGGTGACTGCTATAAGGGGCAGGCAGCCAGTACAGGAATCCCCTGTGGTCATCCCCCTCTCTAACTAGTATACCATTTTAGATACTGTTGGGGGGATGACATGTCAGGGGATAACAGCAACAGCAGCAGACTGGTGGCACCGTGGCTGGCTCTGTTCTGAAGAAGGGAAAGACAAACAGCACTGGTCATTCACAGATATTGCTATTTAGAATGGATAGCCAGAGACTTTTTCCCAGGGTAAAAATGACGATTACAAGGGGGCATAATTTTAAGTTGATTGGAGGAAGGTATAGGAGAGATGTCAGAGGTAGGTTCTTTACACAGAGTGCTGGGTGCATGGACTGCGTTGCTGGTAGTGATAGTGGAGTCAGATACATTAGGGGCATTTAAGCGACTCTTGGATAGGCACATGGATGATAGTAAAATGTAGGGTATCCAGGGTAGTTTGATCTTAGAGTAGGATAATAGGTTGGCACAAAATCGTGGGCCGAAGGGCCTGTACTGTGCTGTATTGTTCTATGTTCTAGCAGTAGTTATAGGGGACTCTATAGTTAGGGGTACAGATAGGCCCTTCTGTGGACATAAAAGAGACTCCAGGATAGGATGTTGCCTCCCTGGTACCAGGGTCCAGGATATCTCTGAACAGGCAGAAAGCATTCTGAAGGAAAAGCGTGAACAGCCAGAGGTCGTGGTACATATTGATACTAATGACATAGGTAGGATGAGTGACGAGGTCCTGCAGCAGCAGTTCAGGGAGTGAGGTAGAAAGTTAAAAAGCAAGACCTCCAAGGTTGTAATCTTGGGATCACTCCCTGTGCCATGTGCCAGTGAGGCTAGAAATAGGAAGATAGTACAGCTCAACACGTGGCTAAACAGATGTTGTAGAAGGGAGGGTTTCAGATATCTGAACCATTGGGATCTCTTCTGGGACAAGTGGGACCTGTACAAGAAGGACGAGTTGCATCTAAACTGGGTAGGCACAAATATTCTGGCTGGGAGGTTTGCTGGTGTCACTCAGAACGATTTAAACTAGCTTGGCAGGGCATTGGAAACCAAAGCAAAGGAGAATTGACTGAAAGGGAACTAGAGAATAAGGCCAGTAACACTCCAAGGAAGAGCAGGAAGACCAGTGGTTGTTGATCAAAGTGGGTCTGGTGGACTGAAGTGCATCTTTTTCAATGCAAGAAGTATAACTTGTGAGGCAGATGAACTTAGAGCTTGGATTAGTACTTGGAACTATGATGTTGTTGCTATTATAGAGACTTGGTAAACGGAGGGACAGGATTGACAGCATAACATTCCAGGATACAGATGTTTCGGGCAGGATAGAGGGGGATGTAAAAGGTGTGGGGGAGTTGCACTACTTGTTAAGGAGATTATCACAGCTGTACTATGGGAGGATACCTCAGATGGCTCATACAGCGATGCAAATGGGTAGAGCTCAGGAACAGGAATGGTGCAATCACAATGTTTGGGGTTTACTATAGGCCTCCCAACAACCAGAGGGAGATAGAAGGACAGATATGTAGGCAGATTTTGGCAAGATGTAAAAGTAACAGGGTTTTGTCGTGGATGATTTTAACTTCCCATATATTGACTGAGACTCAATTAGTGCTTGGGGTGTGGATGGGGCAGAGTTTGTAAGGAGCATCCAGGAGGGCTTCTTGAAACAGTATGTAGATAGGTCCAGTACGGCCCCTTGTTGGACTACTATTGGTGAATGAGCTTGGCCAGGTGATCACAATTCAGTATGCTATAAAGGTACTGATGGATAAAGATAAGTGTGGTTGTCAGGTGAAGGGGTAAATTGGGGTAAGGATAATTACAACATTATTAGGCAGGAACTGAAGAATGTAGATTGGAGGCAAATGTTTGAGGGGAACTCAACATCTGGTATGTGGAAGGCTTTCAAGTATAAGTTCATAGGCACTCGGGACTGGCACGTTCCTGTAAAGATGAAGGATAAGTAATGGCAAGTTTAGGGAACCTTGGATAATGAGAAATATTGTGAGCCTAGACAAAAAGAAAAAGGAAGCATTTGTCAAGGCTGGGAGGCTGGGAACACATGAAGCAAGGGTGGAATACAAGGAAAGTTGAAAGAAACTTAAGCAAGGAGTCAAGAGGGCTAAAAGGGGTTATGAAAAGTCATTGGCTAACAGGATTAAAGAAAATCCCAAGGCTTTTTATACATATATATAAAGAGCAAGAGGGTAGACAGGTAGAACGTTGGCCCACTCGAGGACAGGGAAAGGAATTTATGTGTGGAGCCAGAGGAAATGGGCAAGGTATTAAATGAGTATTTTGCATCAGTATTTACCAGAGAGAAGGACTTGGTGGATAATGAGTCTTGGGAAAGGTGTGTAGATAGTTTGGGTCATGTTGAGATCAAAAAGGAGGTATTGGGAGTCTCGAAAATCATTAAGGTAGATAAGTCTCTGGGCCTGGTGGGATATACCCCAGAGGCAAGGCAGGAAATTGCTGGGGCCTTGAGAGAAATCTTTGCATCCTCACTGGCTACAGGGGAGGTTTCAGAGGATTGGAGAATAGCCAATGTTGTTCCTTTGTTTAAGAAGGGTAGCAAGGATAATCCAACTAATTACAAGCCAGTGAGCCTTTTGTCAGGGATAGAAAAATTATTGGGAAGGATTCTTCAAGATAGGATTTACTCCCACTTGGAAATAAGTGGGCATATTAGTGAGAGGCAACATGGTTTTGTGAAGTGGAGGTCGAGTCTCTCTAACTTGATTGTTTAAAAACTCAAAGTGGTGAATATGATCGATGAGGGTAGGGCAGTGGATGTTGTCTACCTGGGCTTCAGTAAGGCCTTTGACAAGGTCCCTCATGGCAGGCTGATACAGAAGGTAAAGTCACACGGTGTCAGAGGCTATGGGCAGAAGTTGAAGAAACTTGGGTTGTTCTCACTGGAATAATGGAGGTTGAGGGGCTACCTGATACAGGTCTACAAGATTATGAAGGACATAGACAGAGTGGACAGTCAGAAGCTTTTTCCCAGGGTGGAAGAGTCACTAGGGGGTATTGGTTTAAGGTGCAAGGGGCGAGGTTTCAAGGTGATGTATGAGACAAGCTTTTTACAGAGGGTGGTGAGTGCTTGGAACTCACTACCAGGGGAGGTATTGGAAACAGATACGGTAGTGACTTTTAGAGGGTGACTTGACAAATACTTGAATAGGACGGGAATAGAAGGAAATGGTCCCCGGAAGGGTAGGGGGTTTTAGTTGTGACTGGCACATGTTGGTGCAGGCTTGGAGGGCCGAAGGGCCTGTTTTTGTGTTATAATTTTTTGTTCTTTATTCTTTGCCAGGCATGGTGACTTTTGTTGACAGCACAAATGTTTGGATGCTATCTGGTTTGCCAGTTCTCAGTTCTGGCAAGTGCTTGGCAATTTTCTTAAAATGAATTTGGCTTTCTATCATTTTGTATTGAATCTGTCACTCACATTTAATAATACTTCTGGCTTCAGGCTTTTAATTATCGGAACAGTCGCTTGTGTGAAGTATGGCATTAGTCTTTGCAATGGACTACATTCCATGCATTCAGTGAGTGTATTTCTCTACACAAGGATTCCCTTGTATTCATCTGTGCTAGATATGCTTGATTCTTTTATGATCACTTTCACTGCTATCTCAACTCTTCTATTTGATAGAAGATACTGTGGAAATAATTTATGATTTTGAATTTCCCAATTCTTTAAGAAGTGACTACATTTTTCATGGATTATGGGCCATGGTAACTCATCACAATGTAGAAAATGTAATGACTGAAGTATGCTTTCATGCATTCTACAATGTCACTGGATGTCACTGATGTCAACTAGTCTAATTTCCAGTAGTCCGAATAGTAATCGATAGTAATAATCAGCTTCTGCAAGAGTGCAGAGATTTGCACAAAGCTTCATCTGCAGTCTGTCTGAAGTGGCATGCTTCATAAGTGGCTGTTCAGTTTGCTTAGCTTGGTCTCTGTTACGAATACTGCACTGGCTTATTTGGTCCTTGACTCATTGCTCATGTTTGGCTGATTGAGCACCTTGACTTCTTCGTAGTAGACTCAATACCTTGACGGCTTGCGTGGATGTGCTTCAGCATTTCTTTTCTCATCTCGTGAGAGATAATAATGCTACTTCTTTTATGAAAGACGCCATCTTAACATGTCATTTTATCTCTGCCCAATACTCCTATATGATAATGGGTGTAACCGTGCTGCTTTCAGGCTATCCTTTCATCACTACTTCCTGCAGCGCACGGACAGGTGCATATTGTGTTGTTTGCACAAGTTGGGCAAAATGTTTCTGTGTCAGATTCAATGTCTCTGCTGAGTTGATGACATCAATAACACATTGAGTTGTTGCTTTAATTGAATCTGAAAAATTTCACACTCTGTCTTAGCATCCTCAATCATCTTCATAGGAATTGTCACTCTCAACAGCATGTCAGAATTGCAGGTCTGCTTCCCTTGCTTGGATGTCCTGGGTGGATGATACCCCTTCCAATGAAGCAACATTTTTTCGTAACATGAAGTAATATAAAAACAGTTTCAGGAAGATGTTTTGAACTGGTTGTGGTTTGATTCCACATCAATTTGTCACTCCCATATATGTCAGGATTAAATGTAGCCACAATTAAAGGCCACAGCCTAGCATTTTGCACTGTCTGAGTGTATGACATTGGGTTTGAGTTAAAACGTAGAATTCAGATGCAGCTGTTTGCTCTTGCTGTGTTAGGGTTGTTTCAAGTCCTGTCTTGCAGTCATGATAACCCTATGATGATTTCATTATTGACATGATACTCCCCCAGCATGGGGGATCACCAGTTTATTTAGATTCCCTTCAGTGTGGAACAGGCCCTTCGGCCCAACAAGTCCATACTGGCCCTCAGAGCATCCCACAAAGAAACATCCCCCTAATCTAGGCATCCCTGAACACTATGGGCAATTTAGCATGACCAATCCACCTACCCTGCACATCTTTGGACTGTGGGAGGAAACCCATGTAGACATGGGGAGAATGTGCAAACTCCACACAGACATTCGCCCAAGGTTGAAATCAAACCTGGGTCCCTGGCGCTGTGAGGCAGCAGTGCTAACTACTGAGCCACTGTGCTTTGAATCTTCTGAGATCTACTTCTTGTTCTGTGTTCCAATAGCACCACACTTCCTTAACAGTGAGCTTGTGTAGAGGTTCCTACACTGACTACAAATTAGGCAAGAACTTTGCTAAATAATTTACAAATTCAACAAATCCATGCATTGCTTTTACATCTGTTGATCACCGCTTTTCACACCTTGTCAGGATCTGTTTAAATTCTTGTCACTGTCAGTGCACGACGTACATAGCCGTTTTCAAGCATCTTTAATTGCAGCTTTTTCTTTCGTTCAGCTTTGGGATCATCTATGAGCAGTCACACAAGATTCTGATCCTAGTACACAATGACACCCTTCATTATGTCTCCACATCCATACCACTAGCAAATCATTCACAGTTGCTTCCATTCTGGGAAGACTACTATCTCATGCTGTTCATGTTGATACTGTCCTGGAGTAGGAAGTGGAAATGTCAAATGACATGTGCAACCATCTTTATCTCTTGAATGGCACCCAGAATGTAATTAGAAAACTGAAGCTTTTATCTAGCTTCATTTGCCATGAAACATAAAACAAATGCAAAAACTTCTTGAGGTGTGTAAAAGGAGGAAAAAAAACAAAGTCAAATGTGAAACCGTTAGAGGAGAGTTTATATTTGGAAACAGAGAAATGGCAGAAAAGCTATAAATAAGTATTTTGTCCCTATCTTCACAAAGGAAGACACACAAGCTGTCCCTGAAATAATTAAGATCCAAGTGAGAGTGTGGAACTAACGTAAATTAGTATTATTAGAAAAAATAGCATGGAAGACCTTAATGGGATAGAAGGTTGACAAATCCCTGAGACCTGATGACATTGAGAGTGTTGAAAGAGCCAACTACTGAAATAATTGATGTATTAGTGATTATCTTTCAAAATTCTATTAATTCTGCAAAGGTGGCTGACTGGTGCAGACTGAAAGGTCACAATTGTAGCTCCACTGTTTTAAGAAAGGATGAAGAGAGAAAACAGGGAACTACAGACCTGTTAGCTTGACATTAGCAGGGAACAGGGAAAGTATTAGAATCTACTATTGATGAATGTGATAACAGGATATTTAGAAAACGATTGGTTGGATAGAATCAATGTGGATTTCTGATGGGGAGATCATGTTTGACAAAAACAGAAATTGCTGGCGAAACTCAGCAGGTCAGGCAGCATCTGTTTGAAGAAAGTGGAGTTAATATTTCGAGTTTGGTGACTCTTCTTCAGAAACTTGAAACGTTAACTCTGTTCTCTTCTCTCAAGTGCTGCCAGACCTGCTGAGTTTTGGTAGCAATCCCTGTTTTAGTTTCAGGTCTCCAACATACACAGTTCTTTCTTTTATGTTTGACAAATTTAACAGAATTTTTTGGGACATTACTAATACAGTCAGTAAGGGAAACCGGTGTATGTGATTTATTTGGATTTTCTGAAGGCTTTTGATGAAATTCTACACAAGAAATTAGTAAACAAAATTAAAGTGTGTGGGACTGAGGATAATATACTAGCATGGATTAAGGATTGGTTAACAGGCAGAAAGGGGAATCTAGGAAAAAAAATGGATCTATCCCACATTATTAGGTTTTGACCAATAGAATATCATATGGAATAGTGCATGGGCTCCAGCTATTCACAATCCATACCAATAGCTTGGATGTGGGGACCAACTGTAATATTTCCAATGAGAGCATGTAAGAAGAATGGAGAACAGATATCATGCGGTCAGTTTCTGAAATCACTGAACTCAAGTGTTGAGAGCTTCAGGCCTTGGAGTGCCTAAGCAGAAAATAAGGTGTTGCTCCTTTGGAACATTGCAGTAAATCCATGCAGCAATGTTAGCATGAGACAAGGACGTTTCTGAAATGGTGAGCAACTGAGAGGTCATTCTTATGAACAGAATAGTCATGTTCTGCAAAATGGGCACTCAATCTGCATTTGGTCACGCCAAAATAAAGGAGACTTCATTGCTGGAGCCATGTCTAGGCCAAGCCAGGTAAAGATGGCAGATTTCCCTCCCTAAAAGTGAACCAGGTGGATTTTTATGAGAATCAACAGTGGTGAGGCTAGTTTTCCAGATTTTTACTGAATTCAAACTGCACCACCTGCCATAGTGGAATTTGGACTCACTGTTATAGACCAGACCAAAACACTCAAAGTATATCAAGGAGATAGCCTAGACCCTAATTTTTGTCTTATTTAAAGGCAAGTGTAAGGTGCTATATTCCAGATGTGACTTGATTGGTTAAACTAACAGGCTTTAAATAAAACACACTTTATTCTTTAAACACACTTAAAATACAAACAAAAAAGAATTGGCTTAACTTTAACTCTATCAAAATACTTAACAGTAATGTATATTTTAACTATTACTCATCAACGGTTCCCAAATAGCAGCATCTTATAAACAGACCTTTGCTAAAGGCAAATTCAGCAAAACAGATTTCCATCTCTTGCCAACTCCTCCAGTCCAAGAGAAGGAACACCAAAAGAATAAATCTAGCAGCGGAGACAGAACTCGAGCTTTTTTGCAGCAGCAGAGACAGCTATATCTAGCAGCTTCAACTCCAAAAAACTTCACTTCAACAACTGAAAGCAAAACTAAAACCTTGGGTTTGTGTGAACCTGACTCCATCCACTCTCTGTTGCTTTTGTTCAGATGAGGCCAACTTCAACAAGGGAGCCTCCGAAATGTCCATCTTCTTCCTCAACTGAGGATTCCCCAGCACCATTGTCGACAGGGCCCTCAACTGGGTCTAACCCATCTCCCACACTTCCATCCTCACCCCCTCTCTTCCCTCCCACAACAGCGATAGAGTTCTCCTTGTCCTTATCTACCATCCCACGAGCATCCACATCTAGAAGATCATCAGGTGCCATTTCCACCACCTCCAACGAGATGCCACCACCAGACAGCTATTCCCCTCCCCTCGCCTGTCCGCCTTCTGCAGGGACCATTCCTTCCGGGACACCCTGGTCCACTCTTCCTTTATTCCCAACACACCCACAGCACCTTCCCCCGCAACCTGCCCATTTACTTTCCCCCTCCCCAGTATCTAACGGCCCAAACATTCCTTCCAAGTGAAACAATAATTCTCCTACACTTCCTAGAATCCAGTCTACTGCATTTGCTGCTCAAAATGTGGCCTTCTCTACACTGCGGAAAATGACACATAGACTAGGTGACCGCTTCGCAAAACTTCTGCATTCTGCTCACAAAAAAGACCCTGAGCGTCCAATTGCCTGCTGGTTTAACACACCACCCTATTCCCGGGCCAACATCTCTGTCTCAGGCTTGCTGCAGTGTTCGAGCAAAGCTCAGCGCAAGCTGGAAGAACATCACCTCATTTTCTGCTTGGGGACCCTGCTGCCCTCTGGACTCAATATCGAGTTCAATAACTTTACAGCCTAAACTCTCCCCTGTATTAGTCCCCTAGCCCACACACCGCACCTTGCCATCACACAGCCTGCCATTACATACTACCTATCGTTAGTCACTAACAGTCCCTATTAACAGCTATTCACCCTCCTAGCCAGATCGTTATCAACTCCTTTGTCTGTCCAACTGCTCTTCCCTCTCTTTGGGCTCTATCCCCACCTATCATTTACTCCCTACCCCCACCCCCTCCATATCTTCTGCATATAAACCAACATTTTCTTAGCTATGATCAATTCTGAAGAAGGGTCACCAGACCCGAACATTAACTCTGATTTTTTTCTCCACAAATGCTGCCAGACCCGCTGAGATTTTCCAACAACTTCTGTTTTTGTTCCTGATTTACAGCATCCACAGTTCTTTCAGTTTTTATTTAGTATTCCACCCACTCCTGCTTCTTTTGTCTAATGTTTTAAAAAGAAAGATGTTTACTCTGCTTTCCATGGAGCAGACACGTCAGCACCAGGTTTACAACACCCTTCTTCAAGAGACACATACAGAACAAATCCTGCTTAAAGGCATATATTGTCACACCAGATCCCCAGAACATTTGCCTGGTTACTGAACTACTAGTCCAGTGATGTTCCCACGATATGTATATCCTTTACCAAGCAAAATTTACAGCACTTATTTTTATGGGAC
>NC_063337.1:63040861-63055789 GCF_021869965.1 Rhincodon typus | reverse complement strand
ATGCTGCTTGGCCTGCTGTGTTCATCCAGCTCTACACCTTGTTATCTAAGGTAAAACAGGAGTTTTGATGCTCTCACTTTAACATATTCAAATGTTGACAGTGGTAGTTACTTACAAAATAGACATTACATTACATGTAGTTAAGTGGTTAAGTAGGTGTTTAGCACACTTACCTTCACTGCTCAGACCTTTGAGTGTAGGAGTTGGGAAGTCATGTTGAGGTTGTGCAGGATGTTGGTGAGGCCTCTTCTTGAGTCTTGTTGCCCTGTTGTAGGAAGGATATTACTAAGCTGGAGAGGGTTCAGAAGAGATTTACCAGGATATTGCTGGGAATGGAGGGTTTAATTTATAAAGAGAGACTGCATAGGCTGGGAATTTTTTCACTGGAGCATAAGAGGTTGAGGTTTATAGAGTTTTATAAAATCATGAGGGGTTTGAAAAAGTGAATGGCAGATTTATTTTCCCTTTGGTGGGATTTCAGATGAGGAAGCATATTTTTAAGGTGAGAGGAAAAAGATTTAAAAAAGACACGAGTAACTTTTTTTACACAGAGGGTGGTTCATGTGTGGAGTGAACTTCCAGAAGAAGTGGTGGATGTGGTTACAATTACAACATTTGAAAGACATTTGGATAAGTTCATGAATAAGAAATGTTTAGAGGGATTAGGGCCAAGCGCAGACAGGTGGGACTAGTTTAGTTTGGGACTAAGGTTGCCATGGACTGGTTGGACCGAAGGACCGTTATCTGTGCTGTATGACTCTCTGACTCAGTAACACAGAAACAGGTCATTTGGCTCAACAATGCCTTACAGATGCTTCTACAGCACACAAGCCTCCTCTTATTCTATCTACCATAAACTTTCAGCACATATTTCTATTCCTAATAGGTTGGCACAACATCGTGGGCTGAAGGGCCTGTACTGTGCTGTACTCTTCTATGTTCTATGTTCCCTGTACTTGTATAATTTCCATTTTCAAATGGCTGAAAACGTTCAAGTTCCAGTTTCTCCAGAACGCCTACATTGCTTGTGTAATGTGGAAACCAGGAGTTTGCACAGTACTCAGGCTTTAGCTTATTCAGGTTCTGTATAATATTTCCACATGACTATCTATGGGGAAATCAATCCCAAAGAATCAATATGGCAGCAACGAGGGATGACATCTTAGAAGACTCCTCAAGTGAAGTCATAGGAGTAGAACGTTAAAGCCAAAAGGAGCAATCACATTGCTGGGATTGTACTATAAGCCTCCTAAATTTTGAGGTAAAAAAGAACAGCAGATATGTAGGTAAATTCAGCGAAGTGTAAAAGTAATAGGGTAATTATAGTAGGAGATTTCAACATCCTAAACATTAACCAATAGTCATAGTGTGAAAGGTTTAGAGGGAGCAAAATCCTTAAAATCCTTAGAAGAGATTTTTTAAGTGTGTAGAAGGCATGACAGGAGAGGGGCATATGGTCCTAAACCTCAACCACTTACCTGGCTTCACTATCTAAAATGACGTGTCAGTGGGTGAGCATTTTGCAGACAGTGATCATAACTCGTTTAGATTCAATATTGTTTTGGAAGAGGACAAGGATGGGTCTGAAATCAAAGTTCTAAACTGGGGGAAGACTGATTTTGATCAGAATAGGTAGGTGGTTGTTTTTGACTGGTGCCGATTCAGTGGGCTGAAGGGCCTTTTTCTGTGCTTTTGACCTTTGTGGCTCTGCTTTTGCCTTGAAAGTATTTCCTGAGGAATCCCCTGACTTTCTGAGCTCTTTGATTAAATTGAGGACAGGGTCAGTCATAGGCTGGTGGTTGCCATGTGGTCTTACAGGATATAACTCACTGTTTGGTGCTTTCCAATACTATATGAAGTTTCTTCTAAATTTGATAATGTGACTGACTAATTAATTTGGATACTTGCAGGTTCCAGTGGGATTCCAGTGAAGATTGTTCCAAATCTTTTTGCTTTCAGATCACCCCCAAAATGGTGTCTGTACCAGTACCAAGTGACCTTTATGCCTGACATTGAGTCTAAACGTTTAAGGATGGCATTGCTGTTCAGCCACAGTGATCTTCTAGGAACAATCAGGGCATTTGATGGAGCTATGTTGTTCCTTCCAAACAAACTGCAAAATCAAGTAAGAAATATATTTTTGAAACTCCTCAATAATATCGATGTTTTAACTTCGGAAAAATGTTAAGAGTGAGAATTAACATTGAAAAGCAATATGAAAACTAAACTCATTTTAACACCTCCAGTTAAATCTCCCAATTAGGCTGCAATTCTGTGATTGATTCCTTATCATCAATGTAAGTTTTAAAGTTATGGACATTGTGTCTGAGGTTTTCCGTTCTCCACACACACGCTACCACAGCACTGATACAGCAATTTAGACAATTGAACTATTAATTGTTTTTAGAATGAACACACAAGGTTAGGATTGTAATTGGTGCCAATGAGATTTATTCTAGTTAAGTTGCATTTGAAAAGTAGTTAATGCATGATTGTGTGAGCCCAAGGATATCAATTTTGTGAAAATAAACACAGCTTAACTCTTGTTTTGCTATGTTGCTGTGATTATTTATTGCCAAGATATCTGGATTAAAGGGGAGCTCTTCAATCAGTATTTCTTTTTGAAAAATAAAATAACTTAATTAGGTCCCAGCCATGTCAGGATGACTACCTAATTTTTTCTGCACTGATCTGTTATAAGATAAGATATCTAAATGAAAATAAATTAATCAGCCTGTTCAGATGTGTTATGATGAACTTTTGGAGCAGCTAGGTCTTGAACCTAGGCCTCCTGACTCAGAAATAGGGACTCTGCCATAGTGCCATAAGATCCCCTAATTTACTTTCATTTACCTTTAGGAAATTGGCAGGCTACAGCAATACAACAAACTGCTAGTGATAGTTGTCCACATTTCATTCAAAGGCATATGTGAAAAAAATCTACTGATGATTTACAGGTACACATGTTCTCGACCAAATTTACCATTATAACTAGCATCATGCTTTATCCCTACCATATCTGATGTATCCTTGCTCTTTAGAATTTAATAAGAGTGCAAGCAAAATACATTCCAGTAAAAAAGGAAAAAAAACAAATTAAACAGTTGAATCTTTGAGAATGAATAAAGATGTAAACAAAAATTTGAGGGTTTGGAATGAGGTATGCAATGAAAACGTAGGCAGCAGACGCTGCATGATAAGTGGGAAAACAAAGAAATTAGGAGAAAAGATGGAAAACAACTAAGAAGGTCATGAGGAACTATGAAAATAAATTATCAAGGAACATAAAACAAAGTAAATTTTTTTACAAGTACATTAATGTAAAATCTGGAGACTGAGTTGGAATCGGACTATCACGGGATAGAGACAGGATTGTGCCACAGGTAATGATAAAGTGATGGCAGAAATATTGAATCAGTATTTTTGTCTGGTATTTATCAGGGTGATTGAATGAGTAGTCAAGATATTAAGTGATGAAGAGAATAATGAAAGAATGCATTTAAAGTTAAGAAAGGAAATGTAATGAATAAGCTAATCAAAATCAAAGAAGATTGTACTCCTCAGTCCAGATCCATTTTAAAAGAATCAGCATTAAGCAATAGCAAAGACATACTACCTATATTTAATACTGTTAGAAAAATAAGTAGTCAGAGGATTGGTTTATCATTAATGTAAATCTTGTATTTAAAAAGGAGGCAGAACATGCCCAGGGAGTTATAAACTGGTCCATTTTAAAATGGTGGTACAAAAAAAATAGAATTCCTATAAAAGAAGAGAAAAATATGAACATGTAAGGCAGAAACTTATAGGACCGTGAGCAACATATTCTTTGTCAAGATTTTGTGGCAGAATTGCATAAGAAGTCCAGCAGGGTCTATTTTGATAGCATCTCGCTGTATCTTTTATGCATCTATCGAACATTGAGGCAAGTTTATCACTGGGGCAGTGCCAGTGGCAAGTTGCCAAGTAAAGGGGATCATTGCCTTTTCAACACTTTAACACTGCAACTCAGCTCATTAATATTCAGCTTCTTAGCTTACCAGACATACTGGCCAAGTCGGATGGTCAGTTTGGGAATTTTCAAAAAGGAAGTCTGCTCAGATTTCAACTCACCTCTTGTTTCAAAGGACCTCCATATTGTATACTGGGCATCAAACATCTTAGTATGCATAGTATGGACAGTGGTCATGTGCACTCTATGTCTGCTTGTTCACTTATACCCACTTAAGAAAGAAACAAGAAAGAAAGGGCATAGATTCAAAGTGAGCTGCAAAAGAAACAAAGGTGAAGTGAAGAAAACCCTTTACATTCAGTGAGTAGTTAGGGTGTAGAATGCATTGCCTGGAAGTATGGTGGAGGCAGGGTCAACTGAGGCATCAAAGAGGGAATTGGATGATTATTTGGATAAAAATTATGTTCAAGGATATGGAGAAAAAGCAAGAGATTGGCATTAGGCCAAGAGCAGGTACAGTCACAATAGGCCAAATGGCCTCCTCCTGTGATTCTGTGATGTCCACTGACATTGGCATCCAACATGTGCCAGACTCTAGGAACCCACATGACACGTCACATTTACAATGTGCCTCTGCATTTCAGTGCTATAGCTTGGGCTGTACCAGCAACGATTGTAACGCTGCAGCAAAGACATTGTGTACACAATGACGCAGCTCACAGATTGGACCAGGCTGCATCTCTGGTCTGTTTGTTTTCTGTATAAACATTCACTCACTTTGAGCCTACTTGGAAACACATAGCATCCCCACTTTGCCTTGCATTGTCTTTTTATATCTTGCTCATCAACCAGACATACCAGGTTCATATTACTACTGTCTTCCTTGCAGGCAAAAAGGCAAGAAGCTTGTCATGGCTATCAACAAGCCTCAGAGAAGTCAAGTGAGATAGCTTACAGTTAGGGGGTCCCAGTACAGTAGGTCAATGGCAGCCTCTAATACCAGTCTAGGGACTTGAAAATGGTCAGTCAGTTGCTCAGAATGGTCAGAGTCACACAAAAGGTGTGAGGAACTGTCAGCAGCCTCTAATTTGTTTCTTCTTGCCTTATTATGGGCAGTTTTGTGATTGGAATAAGCGAGCAGGTATTAGGTGAGGTGAAAGTGGGTGGCATAATAAGTGGGGAGGGGGAAATAGTCAACACTGAGGATGACTGAAAGAACAAAACAAGAAAACACTAATAAATTTGCAGAATGGGCAAATAATTGGTAGAAGTTCAATACAGGGAAATGAGGTAGAACAGTTTGGTAGGAAGTGCAGAAGCCCCTTATTGCTTGAAACGTGCAAGTCTAATTGGGATAGAGGAACAGTAGGATCACTCAAACTAAGCATGAAACTTTATTTCAGTCTGCAAGCTGGGTGTCTGTCCCTGTGCACAAAATGCCCCCACTGCAGCCTTTCAATGCGAGTTGCTGGTGCACCCCGAAATGCACGTTTATAGCACACTACTAGTGAACAGAAGTATTCGGAGTGTTGTGATGGGTTGGCAGATGCCTGTGTCCATGGGCAAGGGATACATATGACTGGTCCCAATGGATTGTGCCTTGGAATGTTGTTTCCCAGTATCTACCATAGAAGTCATTTGGTACAAGTGGTGAGATGAACCTGCCAGGTACATGCTCTGGTTTACTTGTCAAGGTTTCACAACATCTAGCTTGTCTGCCAGGTCTGATAAAATGGGCTATCGATATAGATAGCCCAAGAAATCCAATAGGAAATTCACAAAAAAAGAACTAGCACTGGCAGATCACAGCAAGCAAAGGATGCATAGATCAAAAAGACTTAGAGGCATACAGGTTACATTATTTGAGGCTAGAGTCCATTCAACAGTCTGATAACGGCCAGAAGGAAGCTGTTCCTGTGCATGTGTTCAGACTGATGTATCTTCTGCCTGACAGGAAAGGTTGTGGGAGGTCATTACCAGGGTGCGATAGGTCTTTGATGACATTGGCCGCCTTTCCGTGGCAGCGGGCCGTGCAAATAGAGTCAGTAGATGGAAGGTTGGCTTCTGTGATGGTCTGGCCTGTGCACACAACCTTCTGTAGTTTCTTACGGTCCTCGGCAGAGCAGTCGCCATACCAGGCTGTTATGCACCCGGACAGTGTGCTTTCAATGGTGCATCTATAGAAGTTGGTGACGGGCCTTATGGACATGCCTAATTTCTTGAGTTGCCTGAGAAAGAAGAGATGTTGTTGTGCCTTTTTGACTGTCACAACTATGTGGGAAGCCCAGGACAGGTTGCTGGTTATTGTCACTCCGAGGAGCTTGACACACTTCACCCACTGAAACTCAGTTCCGTTGATGTAGATGGGGGCGTGTTCTTGTCCCTTCTTTCTTAAGTTGATGATGAGTTCTTTAGTTTTGCCAACATTGAGAGACAGATTGTTTTCATTGTGCCACATCACCAAGCCCTCTATCTCCCTTCTGTGTTTTGACTTGTTGTTAGATATCTGACCCACTATGGTGGTCTCATCAGCGAACTCGTAGATGGCATTCGTTCGGAATTTGGCAACACAGTCATAGGTGTACAGGGAGTAGAGTAGGGTGCTGAGGACACATCCTTAGGGGGCCCCAGTGTTGACTGTTGTTGTGGAGGAGGTGCAGTTACCTATCCTCACTGATTGTGGCCTGTGGGTCAGAAAGCTGAGGATCAAGTTGCAGAGGCTGGAGCCGCGACCCAGAGTTTGGAGCCGCGACCAAGGTCACGCAGTTTTGAGATCAGTCTGCAGGGGATAATGGTGTTGAAGGCAGAGCTGTAGTCAACAATCAGGAGTCTGACATAGGTGTCTTTGTTGTCCAGATGTTCCAGGGATGAGTGCAGGGCTAGGGAAATGGCAGCCTTTATCGATCTGTTATGTCAGTAGGCAAGCTGTAGGGGATCAAGGCAGATTGGGAGACTGGAGTTGATGTGGGCCATGACCAGCCTCTCGAACCACTTCATGATTATTGAAGTCAGAGGTATTGGGCGTTAGTCATTAAGGCCACTGCATGTGCTTTCTTGGGTACAGGGATGATGGTGGTCTTCTTGAAGCAGGCCAGGACTTTGGCTTGTAGGAGGGAGAGGTTGAAGATGTTGGTGAATATCTCCACCAGTTGGTCTGCACAGGATTTGCATGCTCGGCCGAGGACACTGTTTGGGCCTGTGGCTTTCCTTGGGTTGACTCCCAGGAAGACTTATCTGACTTCTGAAGCGGTGACAGAAGCAACAGATGTGTCTGGGGCTGTTGTGGCAAGGGTTGCCACGCTGGTGGTATTCTGCTCAAACTGAACATAGAAAGCATTGAACGTGTCAGGGAGGGATGGATCATAGATAGTAGGAACTGCAGATGCTGGAGAATCTGAGACAACAAGGTGCAGAGCTGGATGAACACAGCAGGCCAAGCAGCATCATAGGTCTTCCGGAGGGAGGAGGGTAACTTCTTCAGGCTAGGCATCCTTAGAAGAGGCTTCGCAGTGGGGTTAAAATTGTATCAGAGATAGTAGGAACTGCAGATGCTGGAGAATCTGAGACAACAAGGTGCAGAGCTGGATGAACACAGATTTTCTGATGAAGGGTCTAGGCCCGAAACGTCAGCCTTCCTGCTCCTATGATGCTGCTTGGCCTGCTGTGTTCATCCAGCTCTGCACCTTGTTGTCAGGGATGGATCATTGTCCGTTATCTTACACTGTTTCATTTTGTATCATGTAATATCGTTTAGGCCTTTCCATAGATGGTGGGAGACTGTTTTGGTAGGTCTAGGCCTCTAACTTGGTCTGGTACTGCTTCTTGGCCTCCCTGATGGCTTTGTGGAGGTCATAGCTGGATTTTCTGTATTGATCCAGGTCACCATCTAATCAGTTTCCTCATTTCAGTCTTCCTTCTCCTTGCTCACAGATTCTTAATGAAAATATTCTTTCTCATTCAACCATAGCTGTTTTACCCTGACAAATCCCATGGATCTTCTCCTGACCTAGTGCTGTTCCTTTACTAGAAGTTCAAAAAAAGTCCTTTTATGCTCAAGAGAAGGGCTGTGCTGCACCTTAGATGATGTGAAAGCAATATAGCAGGAACAGGTCTGAGGAATTTCCCAGCCCATGTTTGTTCAGTGTGTGAGGAGAAATGTTCTTCAGGAATAACTGAGACCTTCTGTTCCATTACTTCCTGTATCAGTGTTTCCAGCACCTATGGATAGTCATCAAAGCAATTCTTGTGAGCTTATAGCTTAAGACATTTTGATTTTATAACCATCAGTGAGTAAATATCCAGCTTCTTCTAAAGATCAACAGGAAAGAGTGGCAAGAAGTGTTAGGCAAATGTAAATTGATAGGAAATTGCATGGTGCTGTGTGAATGTAATGTTTGTCGTAATGATGGTGCAACCCCTTTTTTGATGAGTATGAAACTAGAAATGGCGCTACGTGAGGTCATTAACATATCATTCACCTAATCATCCCAAAGGTCCATATTACAGTTTGCTTATAAAGAACTAGAGACAGAGCTGAGATTGTGCCTTATTAATGTAGTGCCAACACTGTATTGCATGCAAGCTGCAGATGTCCTGCATCAAACCACACAACTGTGCAGCTGACTTGAAATCCTGAATACAGCTCATTTCGTTATTGCCAACTAAGTATGTTGGGTCATAGATATGATTGGTATGAGATTGTCTATTACAACAATTGTATTATTGCAAAGACTGCTGACCAGATAGTCTGTGTATCTCAGGACAGTTACATGACATTATGACCATGTGATGCGATGGCATAAAAGTCCTAACTTTCAGACACTCTTTGCTCAGTTCAGTGGAGTTAGTGTAGTGTTTTCAGTCAATCAGTTATGTCTATGTAATTTAACAGTAAAAGTCTGATAAGCACAGAGCCTGACAGTCTAATAAACACGTGTAAGTCTGCGATATCAAAACAGAGTAAATTGTGGCAGGGGCAGTATGGTGGCTCAGTGGTTAGCACTACTGCCTCACAGCGCCAGGGACCCAGGCTCAATTCCACCCACGGTTGCTGTCTGTGTGGAGTTTGCACATTCTCCCCATGTCTGTGTGGGTTTCTCCAGGTGCTTGGGTTTCCTCCCACAATCCAAAGATGTGCAGGCTAGGTGGATTGGCCATGCTAAATTGCCTGTAGTGTTCAGGGATGTGTAGGTTCGGGGGTAACAAGGTGTAGAGCTGGATGAACGCAGCAGGCCAAGCAGCATCAGAGGAGCAGGAAGGCTGACGTTTCGGGCCTAGACCCTTCTTCAGAAATGGGGGAGGGGAAGGGGGTTCTGAAATAAATAGGGAGAGAGGGGGAGGCAGACAGAAGATGGATAGAGGAGAAGATGCGTGGAGAGGAGATAGATAGGTCAAAGAGGTGGGGATGGAGCCAGTATAGGTGAGTGTAGGTGGGGAGTTAGGGAGGAGATAGGTCAGTCCAGGGAGGCGGGATGAGGTTAGTAGGTAGGAGATGGGGGTAGGGCTTGAGGTGGGAGGAAGGAATAGGTGGGAGGAAGGACAGGTTACGGAGGCGGGGACGAGCTGGGCTGGTTTTGGAATGCGGTAGGGTGAGGGGAGATTTTGAAGCTTGTGAAGTCCACATTGATACCATTGGGCTGCAGTGTTCCCAAGCGGAAAATGAGTTGCTGTTCCTGCACCCTTCGGGAGGCATCGTTGTGGCACTGCACGAGGCCCAGGGTGGACATGTCGTCTGAAGAATGGGAGGGGGAGTTGAAATGGTTCGCGACTGGGAGGTGCAGTTGTTTACGTAGGTATTCTGCAAAGCGGTCCCCAAGCCTTCACTTGGTTTCCCTGATGTAGAGGAGGGCACAACGGGAACAGCAGATGCAGTATACCACATTAGCAGATGTGCAGGTGAACATCTGCTTGATGTGGAAAATCTTCTTGGGGCCTGGGATAGGGGTGAGGAGGGAGGTGAAGGGGCAGGTTAGCACTTCCTGCGGTTGCAGGGAAAAGTGCCGGGTGTGGTGGGGCTGGAGGGGAGTGTGGAGCGGACAAGGGAGTCATGGAGAGAGTGTTCCCTCCGGAAAGCAGATAAGGGTGGGGAGGGAAAAATGTCTTTGGTGGTGGGGTCGGATTGCAGATGGCGGAAGTGTCGGAGGATGATGCGTTGGATCCGGAGATTGGTGAGGTGGTACGTGAGGACGAGAGGGATTCTGTTTTGGTTGTTATTGCGGGGCGGGGGTGTGAGGGATGAGTTGCGGGAAATGCGGGAGACACGGTCAAGGGTGTTCTCGACCACTGAGTGGGGGGAGTTGCGGTCCTTGAAAAATGAGGACATCTGAAATGTATGGGAGTGGAATGCCTCATTCTGGGAGCAGATGTGGCAGAGGCGAAGGAATTGGGAATAGGGGATAGCATTTTTGCAGGAAGGTGGGTGGGAAGAGGTGTATTCTAGGTAGCTGTGGGAGTCGGTGGGCTTGAAATGAATATCGGTTTCTAGCTGGTCGCCAGAGATGGAAACAGAGAGGTCCAGGAAGGAGAGAGAGGTATTAGAGATGGTCCAGGTGAATTCAAGGTTGGGGTGGAAGGCATTGGTGAAGTGGATGAACTGTTTGAGCTCCTCGTGGGAGCAGGAGGCGGCGCCGATACAGTCATCAATGTAATGGAGGAAGAGGTGGGGTTTAGGGCCAGTGTAGGTGCGGAAGAGGGATTGTTCCACGTAACCTACAAAGAGGCAGGCATAACTTGGGCCCGTGCGGGTACCCATGGCCACCCCCTTTGTCTGTAGGAAGTGGGAGGAATTGAAAGAGAAGTTGTTGAGCGTGAGGACAAGTTCGGCTAATCGGATGAGGGTGTCAGCGGAGGGGGACTGGTCGGGCCTGCGGGACAGGTAGAATCGGTGGGCCTTTAGGCCATCTGTTTGGGGAATGCAGGTGTATAGGGACTGAACGTCCATGGTAAAGATGAGGTGTTGGGGACCGGGGAATTAGAAATTCTGGAGGAGGTGGAGGGCGTGGGTGGTGTCACGGACGTAGTGGGGAGTTCCTGGACCAAGTGGGAGAAAATGGAGTCAACATAGGTGGAGATAAGTTCAGTGGGGTAGGAGCAGGCGGGTGCCATCGACACAGCTGCTGGTGCCACCGCCTCCATTTCTGAGGCCAACACCACAGACACTGAGGACGCACCTACCGTCACCACTGCTGCCACCGCCTACCCTGCTCCGCCCAGCGCCGACACAACTCCGCCCACCACCGACGCCGACATAACTCTGCCCACCACCGACGCAACTCCGCCGACGCAACTGTGCCCACTGCTGACGCCGATGCAACTCCGCCCGCCACCGACGCCGACACAACTCCGCCCACCGCCAATGCCGACGCAACTCCACCCACTGCCGATGCCAACGTAACTCCGCCCACAGCCGACGCCGCATGGCCCACCACCGACGCTGATGTCGCACCGCCCATCGCCTCCACAGCCAGCAGCTCCAGAGGAGACAATAGTACCCAGCCCTGCCGGGTCTTCACCATTCCCCCAGAACTCCCCCTTACTGAAGACGAATGGTCAGTCCTCAGTAAAGGGCTCACCTTTGTCCCCCTCCACCCACACATCAACGAATGCCGCTCACGCTTGGACGTTGAACAGTTTTTCCGCTGCCTCCGCCTCTGCGCTTACTTCTTCAACCGTGAGCCTAACCCTCTCTCTACAGACCCCTTCTCCCGCCTCCAACACATCCCCTCCTCCTGGACACCACCCCAAGGCCTCCTACCCTTCCTCGACCTTTTCATCTCCAACTGCCGTCATGACATCAATCGCCTCAACCTCTCCACCCCTCTCACCCACACCAACCTCTCCCCCACGGAACGTGCAGCTCTCCGCTCCAATCCCAACCTCACCATAAAACCCGCAGACAAGGGAGGCGCAGTTGTAGAATGGCGCACCGACCTCTCCATCACTGAGGCCAGGCGCCAACTCTCTGGCACCTCCTCCTACTGCCCCCTTGATCATGACACGACCCCAACCACCAAACCATCATCTCCCAAACCATCCACAACCTCGTCACCTCAGGTGACCTCCCACCCACAGCCTCCAACCTCATCGTTCCCCAACCCCGCACTGCCCGCTTCTATCTCCTTCCTAAAATCCACAAACCTGACTGCCCTGGTCGACCCATTGTCTCTGCCTGCTCCTGCCCCACCGAACTTATCTCCACCTATCTCGACTCCATTTTCTCCCCCTTGGTCCAGGAACTCCCTACCTATGTACATGACACCACCCATGCCCTCCACCTCCTCCAGAACTTCCAATTCCCTGGTCCCCAACACCTTTACCATGGACATCCAGTCTTCATACACCTGCATTCCCCATACAGATGGCCTAAAGGCCCTCCGCTTCTTCCTGTCCCGCAGGCCCGACCAGTCCCCCTCCACTGACATCCTCATCCGATTAGCCGAACTCGTCCTCACGCTCAACAACTTCTCTTTCAATTCCTCCCACTTCCTGCAGACAAAGGGGGTGGTCATGGGTACCTGCATGGGCCCAAGCTATGCCTGCCTCTTTGTAGGTTACGTGGAACAATCCCTCTTCCGTAGCCACACTGGCCCTAAACCCCACCTCTTCATCCGTTACGTTGATGACTGTATCGGCGTCGCCTCGTTCTCCCACGAGGAGCTCGAACAGTTCATCCACTTCACCAACACCTTTCACCCCAACCTTAAGTTCACCTGGACCATCTCTAATACCTCTCTCTCCTTCCTGGATCTCTCTGTTTACATCTCTGGCAGCCACCTAGAAACCGATATCCATTTCAAGCCCACCGATTCCCACAGCTACCTAGAATACACCTCTTCCCACCCACCTTCCTGCAAAAATGCCAACCCCTATTCCCAATTCCTTCGCCTCTGCCACATCTGCTCCCAGGATGAGGTATTCCACTCCCGTATATCTCAGATGTCCTCGTTTTTCAAGGACCGCAACTTCCCCCCCTCAGTGGTCGAGAACGCCCTTGACCGTGTCTCCCGCATTTCCCGCAACTCATCCCTCACACCCCCTCCCCGCAATAACAACCAAAACAGAATCCCCCTCGTCCTCACGTACCACCTCACCAACCTCCGGATCCAACGCATCATCCTCCGACACTTCCGCTATCTGCAATCCGACCCCACCACCAAAGACATTTTTCCCTCCCCACCCTTATCTGTTTTCCGGAGGGACCACTCTCTCCGTGACTCCCTTGTCCGCTCCACACTCCCCTCCAGCCCCACCACACCCGGCACTTCTCCCTGCAACCGCAGGAAGTGCTACACCTGCCCCTACACCTCCCCCGTCACCCCCATCCCAGGCCCCAAGAAAACTTTCCACATCCAGCAGATGTTCAGCTGAACATCTGCTAATGTGGTATACTGCATCTGCTGTTCCCGTTGTGCCCTCCTCTACATCGGGGAAACCAAGTGGAGGTTTGGGAACCGCTTTGCAGAACACCTACGCTCGGTTCGCACTAAACAACTGCATCTCCCAGTCGCAAACCATTTCAACTCCCCCTCCCATTCCTCAGACGACATGTCCACCCTGGGCCTCGTGCAGTGCCACAGCGATGCCTCCCGAAGGTTGCAGGAACAGCAACTCATATTCCGCTTGGGAACACTGCAGCCCAATGGTATCAATGTGGACTTCACAAGCTTCAAAATCTCCCCTCACCCTACCGCATTCCAAAACCAGCCCAGCTCGTCCCCGCCTCCGTAACCTGTCCTTTCTCCCACCTATCCCTTCCTCCCACCTCAAGCCCTACCCCCATCTCCTACCTACTAACCTCATCCCGCCTCCCTGGACTGACCTATCTCCTCCCTAACTCCCCACCTACACTCACCTATACTGGCTCCATCCCTGCCTCTTTGACCTGTCTATCTCCTCTCCACCTATCTTCTCCTCTATCCATCTTCTATCTGCCTCCCCCTCTCTCCCTGTTTATTTCAGAACCCCCTTCCCCTCCCCCATTTCTGAAGAAGGGTCTAGGCCCGAAATGCCAGCCTTCCTGCTCCTCTGATGCTGCTTGGCCTGCTGTGTTCATCCAGCTCTACACCTTGTTATCTCAGATTCTCCAGCATCTGCAGTTCCTACTGTCTCTGTAGATTAGGGGAAATGGGTCTGGGTGGGATGCTCTGAGTGTCAATGTGGACTTGTTGGGAAGAGGGCCTGTTTCCACACTGAGGGATTCTGTGTTAGTGATGTTAATAAACTTTCAGACTTCTGTCTCAGCCGCAAGCAGTCTTTATGTTTTATGTTATGTTAGCTGACATGTAGAGAATTTTGCAGACCATATCATTTTGGCAGTGGTTTTTGGCCCCAGAAACCATGTCGGTGGCTGTATGAGCTATTAAATTCCCTGGAATGTTTTATTTCACACATTGCTGGATGAAAAATGACACCTTGCAAAAAAAAGCATCTCGTGTCATAGCTCGTCAAACTTGCGTATCCCCATCCTGTTGAATATGAGTAGCCTCTGTTAACCAGTGAGATTTGTTTTGGCATTAGCCACCCTTAAAACATATTTCAGTTGTATATGCAATCAGGATCAGTTTTGTACTATGGGCTTGCATTCACTATGGACTCGGTTGAGACTGTCCAAGCTTATTTCATTTAGGATTGTTGCAGTAAGTAGACAGTCGACGGTTTCTTCCTGTTAATTTAGGTGGATTTCAAACCTAAACCTTAGAGTTGAAAGTGTTCACCTCCTTTGTTTGCATTCAAACTTTATTGAACCTATGTTCTGTGCAAAAAATTCTGTTTATACATTTCCTGGATATCATAGGTATTTCATCCCAAGTAATATCAATGACCTGCAACAAAAACAGAAAGTGCTGGTGAAATTCAGCAGGTCTAGCACCATCTGTGGAAAGAAAACAGAGTTAATGTTTTAGAGATAACAAGGTGTAGAGCTGGATGAACACAGCAGGCCAAACAGCATCAGAGGAGTAGGAAAGCTGACGTTTCGG
>NC_063337.1:63038208-63040761 GCF_021869965.1 Rhincodon typus | reverse complement strand
CTTTCCTACTCCTCTGATGCTGCTTGGCCTGCTGTGTTCATCCAGCTCTACACCTTGTTATCTCAGATCCTCCAGCATCGGCAGTTCCTACTATCTCAGAGTTAATGTTTTGTGTCCTGAACATCTACTTCCATGTCTTTTGCCTACCTTCACATCCCCGGTTCTATCATGACATGCGAATTCATTTTGAACCACCTGTAGCCCCCATTATCACCTCGCTTTACTTCTGTCCTTGTTTACTATCAACAATCCCTTTGTTCCTGTTTCTCTCTCTGTCTCTCTCTCTGTCTGGGCTCCATCTCTACCAATCAACTCACTTCTTTCTTTCCTCTCTATTTTCTCCACACAGATGCTGCCAGACCTGCTGAGGTTCTCCAGCAATTTCAGTTTTTTTGTTTTCTTTCAGATTTCCATCATGTGCAGTTCTTTGTTTTATAATATCAATGGGTTTTTTTGCCTTAGCATCTATCTGTTAGTAATGGAGACAGTTTCAAAGTTTTTTTTTAGTTCCTGCTATATTATGGAATCATTGTGGATAGTTATGGTGCTATAGTTTTAGATGCAAAACAAAACTTTTGTTTTCGGCTGTAAAATAGTTCTCTAGGTCAAGAACATTGTGAATCTTGTTTGTTTTGATTTCAAGTGTTCTATTAAAGTAATATCATCATCTTAGGTTACAGAAGTGACAAGCATGATGAATGATGGTCAGATGGTGAATATAACAATTCTACTGACAAGTGAATTTCCGCAGAATTCTCCAATGTGTGTCCAGTTCTTGAATATCGTCATTAAAAAGTGAGTTTATTCTTAGTGATACAAAATAAATTGCACATCATTAATGTGAGCATTGGGTGTAGGTGCAGGAATAGGCCATTTACACCTTAAAGATTTCTTCACTATTCAATACGATCATAGTTGATCTGACTGTGGTCACAGCCCCAATTTCCTGTCTTAACCCAGTAACCATTGACTGCCTTGTCTATGAAAGATCTAACTCAGCCTTGAGTAAATTTAAACACCTGGCTTCTGCTACCTATTGGGGAAGAAAGTTCCACACTCTAATGACCACGTAGAGACAAGATTTCACCTTATCTAAAAAGGACATTAAAGAGAGTCTTCTGGGATCTAGTTCATTTACCAGTGCGTCAAATGTAAGTTCAAGCTATCCCTGCTCTTATACCTTAAGATGTTTTGTCACTTTAGGAATATTTTAATGAATTTAGTTTTATTTATTCATTTGTGACATGAACTAAGTATAGGAATATGTAAGTACAGTGAAAAGTGCGCAAAGTCGGCATTCACTGGTGCCCACTTGGCTACAAAAACTAGAATCAAAAGATTTTAACAGAGCCAAAAGGTAAGCAAGATAAAAAGAAAAGTCCCATTTCCACAATGTTGCAGGTGCTGCTGCAATCACTAAGACACCCAGGAGGCCTCAGCTGTCGCTACCATGCAAAAAAGGCCTGTTCTCGCTGTCGACTGCTGCTGCCTTACCAGCCTGCTCTTGGCACTGATTGCTGCTGCCTCAAGGGCCCACTGTCGCTGCTGACTTCCACTGCCTCACTAGCCTGCTCTCACTGCTGAACAGGCCCACTCTTGATCCACCGCCATCACACGGGCCCACACTCAATCGCTGTTGCTGCAGGACATTGCCCGTGCGTTCAGCTTCTGCCACACGGCTCCCAGTCGCGACCCAACTCCTTAGGCAGGTAATTAAAAAAGGGCAGGGGAGGATGGGGGAGATAGAATTACTGCAGAGAGGAGAGAGAAGAAGAAGAGAAAAAGAAAGGAAAAGGACAGGGAACTGATGAGCAGAATGGAGCTCCAAATGGAGTGATTTAACCTGTTACCATCTTGCAAGAATTGTCATAAAACAAACACATAATGTGAATAAGATTATTCTTGTTCCAATAGTTTAAAATACTTTGAAATTGTATTTGATGTATTCAAATGAATATTATAGTCATTAATAATGCAAATAATGTTATTTTTCTACATAATTGATCAATATTTTTAAATAAATGAAATGTTTGAGACAGTTATGTTTTTGAACAGAGTTATGAAAATGCTGTCTCTGTACCAAATTGGGCAGAACTTTTATAACACGTCAACTCCAATTCACATTCCTCAACATAGGTATGTCATTTCTTTGATTATAGTTCTAATTTTCTGAAAAATTTTGTAATTATTCCTACTTTGTGATATATAGTGAATTACTGATATTCAAAAACCAATTTTCTTTTCTTGGTTAAAAATAGCCAATAATACTATTTTTAGTCATTTGGTAGTAGGGAGCTTTGGTATCACTTTAAAAGGCACATTTTGTGAAGCTTTCATACAGCAGTGATCAGGACATTACACAAGGATACCAATTCAAAGGGAAAACCAGCAGCATTCTGCTTTAGAGGATAATGTTATGGACCAGACCAAACCCCTTCAAAACAAATCAAGGACACAGAGACAACAAGGTGCAGAGCTGGATGAACACAGCAGGTCAAGCAGCATCATAGGAGCAGAAAGGCTGACGTTTCGGGCCGAGACCCTTCAAGGGTC
>NC_063337.1:62983452-63037708 GCF_021869965.1 Rhincodon typus | reverse complement strand
AATGTTCTTCAGAATCAAGGCTGGCAAGCCATTGTAGTTGCTGCTGGTATGCAGACTCCAGACAGCAAAGGAGTTCTACAAGGCCTGACTTAGGTAAAAGAACTCACAGGCCAGTATCCAGGATAGTGCAGTCCCTGGGAAATGGTTTGGAACAGTTAGATTGCTTAGTAATATCAGAATCAATCAAAATAAATGTCTGGTTAAGTGGCCACCCGGTTCTAATGAAGGTCAATACTGGCACAACTGCATCAGTCAATGCAGAACCAGTCTTTAACAAGATTCGCTGTGGACTCCAACCCTTAAGTTTGTGCAAGATCTCAGCCAGACTGAGAACATTTACCGGGAACTGTTACAGATTTAGGGTACGATTTCAGTTCTGGTCACCTATGAGGAGCTGTTGATGCAGTTCCACTGACTGTAGTAAAAGGCTCAGGTTCAAGCATGATGAGGTGGAATTGGTTGAAAAAGATTCACCTTGATTGTCTCAACATTTCTCAATTGGAAAATGGCTGCCGGAGTGAAGTCCTGATTAAATACCCAGAGGTTTTTCAGGAAGATCTAGGGACCATCAAAGGAGCTAAGACCACCTCACATGCTCACCAGGAACAAATTCCACAATTCTGCAAGGCCTGCTCAGTGTTATTTGCCTTACGTACAAAAGTAGAGGCAGAAATCAGGAGCTGGAAGGCAAACAATCATCAAACCTGTACAGTTTGCGGAATGGGCTGCACCAGTCATACCGACTGAAAAGCGCAACGGGTCAAATTCGCCTTTGTGGAGATTTTTAAGCAAATGGTAAACTCCTTCTTGCAGCTGGATAAATATCCAATCCCACAGATACAGGACATGTATACAAAACTGGCGTGGGGCTGGGGGGTGGAGGGTGGAGGCAGGGAATGATGTCTTTCACGATGCTGGACATGAGCCATGCCTACCTGCAATTGTGACTACATAAGGAGTCCCAGAAGTATGCCATTAGGGTTTATACCAATAAACAAGACTGCCATTTGGGGAATCATCAGCCTGTGCCATTTTCCAGCAGTTGATGGAGAACATTTAACTAGGTCTACCCCAGGTTGCCATTTATCTGGATAAGAACATAGAACAGAACAGTACAGCACAGGAACTGGACCTTCAGCACACGATGTTGTGCTGAACATGATGCCAAATTAAACTAATCCCTCCTGCCTACCCTTGGTCCACATTCCCTCCAATCCGTGTATTTTGATGTGCTTATCTAAAAGTCCCTAAACACCCCTATCGTATCTGCCTCCACAACCAACCCTGGCAGCACATTTCAGATTCCTACCACTCCGTGTAAAAAAAATTTGCCCCTCACACTTCTTTGAACTTTCTTCCTCTCACCTTAAATGTATGCCCCTTAGTTTTAGACATTTTAACTCTGGGAAAATGATTCTGACCATCAATGTTATCTGTGCATCTCATAATTTTACAGACATCTATCAAATCTCACCTCAGCCTCCACTGTTCCAGAGAAAACATGGGGTTTTCTAGCCTCTCCTTATAGTTCATACCCTCTAATCCAGGCAGCATCCTGGTAAGCCTGTTCTGCATCCTCTCCAAAGCCTCCTTATCCTTCCTGTAATGTGGCAACCAGAATTTCTTTATTTATTTATTCATTAACTCGATGAGAATGTCGCTGACTAGGCAGCATTTATTGTCCATCCCTAATTGCCCAGAGGGCAGTTCAGAATCAACCACATTTCTGTGGGTCTGAAGTCACAGGTAGACCAAATCAGGTAAGGATGGCAGTTTCCTTCCCTAAAGGACACAAGTGAACCAGGTGGCTTTTCCTGACAATCGACAATGGATTCATGGTTATCAGTAGATTCTTAATTCCAGATATTTTACTGAATTCAAATTCCATCATCTGCCATGGTGGGATTCAAACCCGGGTCTCCAGAATGTTATCCGGGTCTCTGGATTAACAGTCCAGTGATAACACCACCAGGCCTTTGACTCCCCTTTTTAAAAAGGAACACAATACTCAAGTGTGGCCTAACCAAAGTCTCATAAAGCTGCAATATCACGTCCTGACTCTTGTAGTCAATTCCCCAAACAATACAGGTAAGCATGCCATATGCCTTCTTTACCACCCTATCTATTTGTGTGACAATTTTCAGGGACCTATGGACTGAACCCCAAGATCTCTCTGTACATCAGTGCTGTTCAGGGTCCTGCCATTAATTGCACACTTTTCATTAATATTTGATCTCCCAAAGTGCAGCGCCTCACACTTACCGAATTAAACTCCTTCTGCCATTTATCCGCCCATATGTTCAACAAACCTGTATTCCACTGTATCTTTTGAGAACCTTCTACCCTATCCACAATGCCAATGATCTCTGTATCATCTGCAAACTTACTAACCCACCCATCTGTATTTTCATCCAAATCATTTATATATATCACAAACAGCAGAGATTCCAGTATGGATCCCTGCAGTACACCACTGGTCACAGACCTCCAGCCAGGAAAACACTCTTCCTCTATTACCCTCTGCCTTCTATGGGCAAGCCAATTCTGAATCCACGCAGCAAAGTCACTGTGGATCCCATGCATCTTAAGCTTCTGGATGAGCCTGCTATGAGGGACATTGTCAAAAGCCTGACTAACATCCATGTAGACGACACTCCCCCCTTTACTCTCATCGATCACCTTTGTCACATCCTCGAAAAATTCACTCCAGTTAGTAAGACATGGCCTGTCCCGCACAAAGCCATGCTGACTGTCCCTAATTGAGCCATGCTTTTCCAAATGGGTACAAATCATATCCCTAAGAATTCTCTCCAATAGCTTGCCAACCACTGATGTGAAACTCACCGGTCTATAGCTTCCTGGATTATTCTCATTTCCCTTCTTGAACAGAGGAATGACATTAGCTACTCGCCAGCCCTCTGGGGCCTCTCCAATGGCCCGTGAGGATACAAAGATCTGGATCAAGGCCCCCGTAATCTCCTCTCTTGCGTCTTAATAACCTTGGGAAGATACCATTGGGCCCTGGGACTTATCCACCTTAATGCTCTTCAAGGGAACCGACACCACGTCTTTCTTGATCTCAAAATGCTCTAGCTTATTAGCATACTCCATACTAATCTCACTATCCTCCATATCTTTCTCCTGGGTGAATACTGATGCAAAGTACTCTTTTAGTATCTCACCCATATCCTCTGTCTCCAAGCGCAAGTTTCCACCTTTATCCTTGAGTGGTCCCACCTTTTCCCTAGTTATCCTCTCATTTTTAATCTATGTATGTCATGTGCTAATAATTGGACAATGGGCATTTAGAGAATTTGGACATGGTGCTTAAATGTTTCTCCCAAGCAGGTGTACACCTCAGAAGGGAAAAATGTGTGTTCCAGACACCCCAAGTGACCTACTTGAGCTAAAGCGTTGACAAGACTGGGTTACACCCGTTGGTAAATAAGGTGAGAACGATCAAACGTTCCCTGTCTTTCATATTTGTACTGGAGATTAGGTCTTTCCTTGAGTTGGTGAATTACTATGGAATTCATACATAACTTGGCCTCCATTTTGGTACCTACTGAAAAAGGGTCACCCTTGCAAACTGTCACATTGCCAAGAAACAGGCTTCAGGGAAGTGAAGCAGCAGCTAATGTTGACTAAACTGTTAGCCCACTACCATCCCAAGCGAGGTGTGGTGCTGACATGCCATGCCACCCCGTGTGGTATCGGGTTTATGTGGATTCACCAGTGGCCCAATGGGGAGGACGGGCAAAAGCACATGCTTCCCAGACTTTGGCTGATTCTAAATGCAAGAATGTCCAGATAAAGAAGGAAGGTTTGGCGGTCAACTTTGGTGTGAGAAAGTTCCACCAATACCTTCATAGATGTAAATTTGTAACAGTAACGGACCACAAATCCCTGCTAGTGTGAGTCAAAGAAGACTAGGCTGTGCAGCACATAGCTTCTGGATTGAATTTAGCAGGGGGCCCTTATTCTCAGTGCACACAATTACAAGTTGGAACACTGTCCGGAGGGCCAAGTGGCGAATGTGGGTGCCTTGAGCCACCTCCCACTAGCAGATATGTCATCGGTGACACCTCCCCGGAAGAGTCCGTTCTGGTTTTAATCTTTCTGGACACTTTTCTGATCACCGTGGACAATATCTGCCCTAGCAAAAATAAAACAGCTGCTGGTGATGGAGCAAGAAAAAGTGCTATCTCACCAGAACTGAAACCTTCTGGACCTGGCAAGACCGGATCACTGTACAGGACGGCATATTATGGGGAGCAAGAGTGATTGTCCTGAGAAAAGGTCGCATCCAGGTACTGGCTAAACTCCATCAGGGATATCCGGGGGTTTCCAAAATGAAGATATGGTAAGAAGTGATTAGAATGAGGACCAGGGTGGATGTCATTGAGTATGAGATCCTGATTGGGGTTGTTAACCTGGACCAATCATGGAGCCCTAGCTGACAGATATAAACAGGAGTCTAACCAGTGCTCTCAATTTCATTAGGGAGAGGTGAGCACTGTGGGGGGTGGACAGCTTTATTTCCCCCTCCAATTCTATTTTGATTTAATCCCTACCATTCCCCTTCACTTTCTTCACGTATGCATTGCCCTTATTAGGCTTTGCTTCTTATAGGTTCTTTGGGCACATGGGTGTTTTTCTGGTGATGAGAAATATAGAATAAAGTGGTTTTTTTTTAACTGGGTCATTACACCTACATACACAACCACAGGTGATGCAGAGATAAAATTAGCAGGAAAAAAAAAGACCAAAACAACAGGAGCCTCAGATATTCTTTTCAACACTAGGGACTGGCTCCTAGCTAGCTGGTCAGAGTCCATGTACTATGCACGTGTAAATAAAGGGTAACCTGGTGACAGGATACCAGCCTCTGTGGAGTTATTTCAGTTACATAGCTTAGAGCTCCAGATCGAGGCTTTATATTAACCTCTTTGTGAAGGCAAAGTGAAACCCAAGCTTGGAGGCATCCTTGTATAATAGATCAACAACGCTGAAGAAGTCAGCATTTACAAAATTGTCACTAAGCACAGCAAGAACAGAAACATTCACTGGCTGCTGCACAGCCTGCAGTGTAAGAAATCAGTGAAGATCCACCAAGGAGATGAAGAAGAATAACTATGGAGGTGGAAACAAAGGATGCCCTGGGTGGCTATCATTGAACTGTGCCATCTGCTACAGCAGGACTTAGGTTCAGATAGAATGAGTCTCTATCCTATGTTGGTGACCATCAAGGTTACAAGCAGCTTGTTCCAAGGAGTAACTGGGGACCTGTTTGGCAGCTCCAAATTGTTGGTTCACAAATGCATCTGCATTATCACAGATGCCATTTTCTCCAGATTATGACAGGTTATATCCTTCCTCGATGACAAGGAAAACCAATCAGCCAACATCACTGGCTTCATTCAGCTGCAGGATGTTTTGACTGCATCCACATTGCTTTGAGAGTATCCTCTCACCAACCTGCAGAGTTCATCAACCAAAAAGGCTTCCATTTGATTAATTAAAAGCAAAGTACCTTTAGTCGTTGGAAATCTGGCCTAGAAATGTTAAGTGTTTCTCCAGCACCTTCTGTTTTTATTCAATTTTGTGACTGTCCAGCCCATCTGGGTGCCAGATTTTGGAACTATGCACCAGATATCCTCAGAGCTGCCACGATGTGTATATGCTCGTGAACTCTCAGGATCACATATTCTTCTAAGCTCCTTGGGCTGCTGGGAGACAAGTGCTATCTCCTCCAAATGTAGCTTATGACACCTTTTAGGAAACCCTCAGACTGATGCAGAATAGGAGTACAATGCTGCCCGTGCTTCCACCAGGGCCATAGCGGAACAGATCATAGGCCTCCTTAAGATGACTGTCACCTGGTGTCATGTGATTTTTGACCTCCTTAAGATGAGGTTTCGATATCTAGATCACACTAGTGGGGCTGTGCAGCACAGGGGGTTCTGCCATAACACTATAGTTGGGTTCCTGCACAACATTGCATTATAGAAAATCGTGTCATAGAAATAACAGGGGCCTATGGAAAAAACAGGGTTACAGGCAGACCATCAAAAAGAAATCACTCAAAATCGATCAAAAATCACTCAACAGCCTAACACAAAGGACAGAATAAATGTTTAATCCATATCTAATGAGGAAATAAAAGTAAATTTACACCTTATGTTGAAAAAATGTCAAGATGACTTGATGGGAGAGGAGGTTTTGAGTTGTTCTGTTGTTAATGCAGGGCTGAGGGTCTTCATCATCATCAACATCATCATCATCACCATCACATTCAGTTGTGGTTGCAGGGTTAGGGTGAAAAAATAGTTACCCAGAAGTGGATGGTTATGGTTCATCGTCTTCTGACTGTTTCTTGAGGGTTGGCTTAAAAAAAGCATCCAGTTTTTGCTGCTTTACCCTTTTTCTTTCATGAAGAAGGTGTTCATAGGGTGCCAAATAAGATTTTATTCACAAACTGTTAGCCTGCTGCATTTTGCATTGTAATTGTTGTCCTCTGAGAGCTGCAACTACTGCTTCTGAATTTCCCTCAGGATAGAAGACAAAACAGAAGTGGAAAGTTCTCGTGGTGCTGCATCCTAGACTTCTTCTTCATCTCCAGCTTCCACTTCCCCCTCAGCAACAAGTTGTTGTAGATCAGCTGTAGAGAGGTCTTCACAGTGGGACTTGAGCAGCTCTTCAACATCCTCAGTCTCCACTCCTTCAAATCTACTTGCTTTGCAAGATCAACACAATGTTCTTTGATTCTTGGGAACTCCTCTGATGGATCAAAGGTTTTAAAATCTTGAAGAAGCTTCCGCCAAACTGCTTGTAAGCAGTCCTTACTGACATCACCCCAAGCCTCCATGATACAGGTAGTTTTCCTATAACGTGACAGTTGTGTTCTTGTGTGGCCTCATACTGCAGAACATTGTGTTATAGAAAATTGCTACAGAAAATCATGTTATAGGGAAATCGCTACAGAAAATCTCTATACCTGTACAGCAGAAAGTTCGTGTTATCCAAACACTGTCCACTATTCATCAAGCGCATTACAGCCAATTCATATTAATGAAACACACATTATAGCAGAACTACTTGTAATGTCAATTGCATTCTTGATGTTAAAGCTCTTCCAAAATTGAAGAATACTGTCCTTATCCCCCTCAGTGGCTGCAATCAGTCTCTTAAATGTGCACCTTAAATAATAAGCTTTAAAAGCAGCCTATTGCACCCTGCTCCATGGTGGAAGGAGAGAGGTTGTATTTGAGGGTAGAAATAGCAATTTGATATTTTCAGAAAGCTCACCAATGGTGGGAGGATGGCTTGGTGCATTATCCAGGATGAGGAGAATCTTGAAATCCAATTTTTTTTTCCTGCAATACTTTCTAAAAACATCTTCCAAAACATCAACAATAATGTCACCGATGGAAGCGTGTTATTGCCAACACAAGTTCACAATTTAGAAATAGCGTTCTCCTATTCGTCAGTCGCATTATAGCCAATTCGCATTGCTGGAACACACAGAACCCACGAATAGCCCAGAAACAGTGTCCAACATCATTGTGGCATGCTGTGCTCTTCATAACTGGAGCTGACAAAGTGCAAATGTCATGGATGCAGACAAAATGGGGAACAGCAGCAATCTTTGAGGATGAGGATTAGGCTATTTACTGGGAAATAATATCCAAGAGACTATGATAGAGTATGCATTATTGACTGTGGGGTCAGAGAAACTGAAATGAAATCCACTTCTAGAAGGAACAAGCCCAGTATGGACTTCCTTTCATTGTATTATTTTCTGCTGGTTCAGTGGCAAGCAGCCCCTGACACCTGAATCTAGTTTTCTCTGCACTCGCAACTTTTCTGTTGCTGAATACATGTTTACTCGCCTATATGCATGGATGCATAAATGATCCAGTTTACCAGTTTTCTTCACTGTTTAGGCAAAAGCAGCAGTCAGCGACACAGGGCAGTAACATTGCCTGGTACTTAGATTGGATGGTTTTTAAGGCTTTAATTAGCATATTGGATCCAAATGATGTGCATTACTGTGTCTCATGATAGGCAGCAGATTGGGAGCAATCCTGAGGCATCTCCATTCACCCTTCCTCATCAGTTAGCCTTCCATGTTTCAGAGTTTGTGTAGATTTGTAAATTGTCCTAAAATGCTTGAATATCCTGCAGGAGAGAGATAGCATCTTGTGCAGCTTCTTTCAGCAGCTCACTGCACTATGAGAGAGAGTGGAGGTAACAACTCCCCATTGGACATGTCCTAGACTTCAACGGCAATGCACTCCCCTGAAAGCTGAAACATGGTGTCACTCACAGTGGGTATAAGTGTGCAAGATTGTATACAGGCCAGGCCCTAGCACATACCTTGCGATGCTGGAAAAGTTGAATCTAGAAAGAGTATTCACAGAAGTGAAAGTCTCTGAAACAAAAACAATAATTGCTAGAAAAACTCCACAGGTCTGGAGAGAAAGCAGAGTTAACTTTGGAGGTCCATTGACCCTGGGTGTCTAGAGTGAAAAGACAACTTTTCTTTTGACCACCTAGCCCATGAGCACCCCAAATTCACTGTAGGCAAAGTAAGGAGCTAACTTCCCTTCCTACACCATGACCTCCATGACAGTTGAACAGAACACTGTAAAGAATGGAGAAATGCCTGAAGTGCTGTGGAGCTGACCTTTTAATAAGGTACCAACAATGCGAACATTGCAAAATCCCAGCACAGTCAGCACGTAGCCCACACCTGCTGCAAGATACTTTGAACTAGATGCCACAGACGCCAATTGCTTATTTAATGAGCTGCAGAATGAAACATTCCAAGAGAAATGTCAACTAACTGTCAAGAATCTTACCAGAAAAAAACCTGCCAAAAAATGGGAAAATTCAACCTGTAATTCACCAAATTAAGGGGGTTGCTGAGGAAGTTTTCAAAAACTTACAAGAAAACATTACTGAACTTTAAATTTTAAATGTGTAAATTAATTTCAATACAAATATTACATTTTGGCAAGAACAAAATTGAGACTGTATATTACTTTGAAAATGGGAATCTAAATTAGGTAGAGATGCAAAGGGATCTTAGCATTAGCTATAGTAACAGAAGTTAACAAGATGCGGAAAAAGAAGAAGCTATGCTAAATTTGCATCAAACACTGGGTAGGCCATATCACGAGAATTCTGGTATGAATATGATTCACAAGGATGATGTCAGGAATGGGAGGTCTGCTCATCTAGAAATGAACAATTTGGATCTCTTTTCTCCTGAAAATAGAAGACTGAGGGACCGATCTCAAAGTCTTTAAAATTATGGAAAGTTTTGAAAGAATGGGTGCAAAAAAAAAAAAATTTGTACTGGAAAGCAGAAAACTAGAGGCCACCAAGAAATAGTCCCCAAGAAACGTAGGGGAAATCATAAGAAACTTCATTGCCTAATAACTGCATGAATATGGAAATTGCTGCCACAGAGAATGGTTGAGGTGAACTATATTGATGCATTTAATGGGACACTGACAAGCACATGTGGGAGAAGGGAACGTAGAGATGATAAGGTTTAATTGGGAAAGATGAGGAGACTGAAGTGGAGCATAAACACCAGCACTTCCTGGTTGGGCTTAATGTCTGTTCTGAGTTTTTTTTATTCTGTGTGGTCAGGAAATCGGAACTCAAATTGGCAACCTAATAATAATGCAATATCTCCATCGTCCTAGCAGTGAGAAATGGTGGTGGCTTAACCTGAGGGTCACCATGCCTCAGATGACGGGAGAGGGCAACTCTTTCACGGTAAACTCAGCCAGTGCGGGAACTGAACCCATGCTGGTGACATCACAAACAGTCTGTCCAGCCTACTGAGCTAATCAAGCAATCTTGTAGTCTGGTATTTACTTCAGGTTAAAGAACCATTGATAACCTTGAATAATAAATGAACATGTTAACTGACAAAATCTGAAGCCTGAAACTATAGCTGAAAATATTTCCAATGGGTGATATTTTGTTTCCAAAGTGTTTATCCCTCACTCATGAAGCAATAAATAGTTTCAAAGTTAACAGTATATCATTTATTTTTAATCCATACTTACATTTTTGGATTGTCAACCAAAAAGCCCATTGGTGGTCCCACTTTCTTAAGACATGCCAAAAGCTGACCAGCAACTTCATAATTTCTGTGACTAAAAACCATCAGCCAGTCTTGGAGTGGCTGACTGCCAATAATCCTTGATTTTCGAGTATCTCTAGACCAGTCTACTGGTGACACTGGCTGACACTGCAAATGGGGAACAGAAAGGACAAATTGTTTATATTAAATGGCTATTGCCTTTTATTAAAGTGACACGGAATATGCAGCCCATAGACAGCCATTTGGTCCAACCAATTCATGTAAGTATTTATGTTCCATTTGAGCCTCACCTCATTCTTCTTTACCTAAGAAGCATTAATGTCAATTCCAAGCACTCCTGTACGTTTACTTAGTTTTTCATTAAAAGCACCATTTACTGAAGCTCATCAAGTTATGTGCTCTTGAAAGTTATGATTAAGTGAAACAATTTTAGGTGAGTCAGGTGTTCCAAGAGGAATTAATGTTGATACTAGAACATAGAACATAGAACATAAAATAGTACAGCACAGTACAGGCCCTTCGGCCTACGATGTTGTGCCGACCTATTATTCCACTCTAAGATCAAACAACCCTGCATAACCTACATTTCACTATCATCCAAAAGTCGCTTAAATGTCCCTAATGTATCTGCCTCCTCTACCATTGCCGGCAGCGCATTCCACGTACCCACCACTCTCTGTGTAAAGAACCAACCTCTGAAATCTCCATTCTACTTTCCTCCAATCACCTTAAAATTATGACCGGTCGTAATAGGCATTTCCGCCCTGGGAAAAAGTCCCTGGCTATCCACTCTATCTATTGAGGTTGGTTGGTTCGCCGAGCTGGTTTGTTGTTCCGCAGACGTTTCGTTACCGTGCTTGGTAACATCCTCAGTGCAGCCTCTGATGAAGCGTCGGTGTGTTTTCCCACCTGGTTTTTAAACTCTGGCGTCCGTTGCGATGGATTGCCTCACTTCCGGGTTTCCTCTGTAGTGGAATGTATATGGGGTCGAGTTCAATGTGTTTATTAATAGCATGCTTCGTGGAGTGCCATGCTTCCAGGAATTCTTGTGCTTGTCTCTGCCTAGCCTGTCCCAGGATCTTGGTGTTGTCCCAGTCGAAGTGGTGGTTCTCCTTGTCCATGTGGATTGAGATGAGTGAGTATTGGTCGTGTCTTTTTGTAGCCAGTTGGTGTTCATGTACTCTTGTTGTTAGCTTCCTTCCTGTTTGTCCGATGTAGTGTTTCTCGCAGTCTCTGCAGGGGATCTTGTCAGTGACATTGGTCCTGTCCATGGCAGGGAGTGGGTCTTTAGTTCGGGTGCGCACTTGTTGTAGGGTTGATGTGGACTTGTGTGCCACTCTGATGCCTAGCGGTCGTAGGAGTCTTGTGGTGAGTTCTGACGTGTTCCTGATGTAGGGTAGTGTGATGAGTGTGTCGGGGCGTGTAGAATCTTTCTGATGCTGTTCCTGTAGGCATCTCCTGACCCAGTTCTTTGGATATCCATTATCCTTGAACACTTGGAAGAGGTATTCCTCCTCCTTTTGGCGTAGTTCCATGTTGCTGCAGTGTGTTGTTAAATAGTGTTCGCACGCAGCTTTGTTTGTGTGTGCTGGGATGGTTACTATTGAAGTTCAATACCTGGTCTGTGTGTGTGGCTTTTCGGTGTACTTTCGTTTGCAGTTCCCCATTTGTCTTGCGCTTTACCATGATGTCCAGGAATGGAAGTTGTTTGTTCTTCTCCTCCTCTCTGGTGAATTTTATTCCGGTGAGGGTGTTGTTTATGAGTTCGTGTCTCACTTCTCATTTGGTCAGTTTAATGATGACAAAGGTGTTGTCTACGTAGTGTATCCATAGTTTACGTTGGATTTGCGGAAGGGCAGTCCTTTCCAGTCTTCTAGAACTACAACTACAGGGACGCCAACAAAACGGAATTGCTAGCTACACTGGAAGCCACACTCAAGACCAATAATATCAATGAAGAAACATAACAAACTATAAGACAGACAGTAGTCCCGACACTAACCAGAAAGAGGGAACTCAACACCCTCAACACATGGGAAAGACAAGCCCTGGACAGATTAAAGAAGGATAAGAACATCACTATACTACCTGCAGACAAAGGGCGCATGACAGTGATAATGAATAAAAAGGACTACATCTCCAAAGCACAAGCACTGCTCGCCGATGAGAACACATACCAACCAGTACAAACTGACCCGACACCACAACTACGCAACAAAATCCTATACACGCTACAAAGACTTAAACAAACAGGACAGATCAACAAAACAGACTTCTTAAGAATGAAACCCAAAGGAACCAACACACCGCGATTCTACGGCCTCCCTAAAGTGCACAAGCCGGAAGTCCCCCTCAGACACATAGTCTCCCTACTAGGATTAGCCAGAGAACTACAAAGAAGACTCAAGCACCTGGTCAACAAATCACCCCACTCCATCCATTCAGCCCAAGAATTCCTCAACTCGATCAAAGACATAAATATAGAGGACGAAGAGACCATGATATCGTTTGATGTCACTGCCCTATTCACATCAATAGACATACCACTAGCAAGGGAAACAATGACAACACTACTTAAACAAGAACCCGACCCCAGTGAAACCATCTCCAAGGACAACATGCTTAAACTACTGGACCGATGCCTGACCACCCACTTCACCTTCAACAGCCAAACATACGAGCAAATCAACAGGACACCCTTGGGATCGCCTCTCCCTAGACTCCTCATAGCAGAAGCCGCGATGCAAAGACTGGAAAGGACTGCCCTTCCGCAAATCCAACGTAAACTATGGATACACTACGTAGACAACACCTTTGTCATCATTACACTGACCAAATGAGAAGTGAGACACGAACTCATAAACAACACCCTCACCGGAATAAAATTCACCAGAGAGGAGGAGAAGAACAAACAACTTCCATTCCTGGACATCATGGTAAAGCGCAAGACAAATGGGGAACTGCAAACGAAAGTACACCGAAAAGCCACACACACAGACCAGGTATTGAACTTCAATAGTAACCATCCCAGCACACACAAACAAAGCTGCGTGCGAACACTATTTAACAACACACTGCAGCAACATGGAACTACGCCAAAAGGAGGAGGAATACCTCTTCCAAGTGTTCAAGGATAATGGATATCCAAAGAACTGGGTCAGGAGATGCCTACAGGAACAGCATCAGAAAGATTCTACACGCCCCGACACACTCATCACACTACCCTACATCAGGAACACGTCAGAACTCACCACAAGACTCCTACGACCGCTAGGCATCAGAGTGGCACACAAGTCCACATCAACCCTACAACAAGTGTGCACCCGAACTAAAGACCCACTCCCTGCCATGGACAGGACCAATGTCACTGACAAGATCCCCTGCAGAGACTGCGAGAAACACTACATCGGACAAACAGGAAGGAAGCTAACAACAAGAGTACATGAACACCAACTGGCTACAAAAAGACACGACCAATACTCACTCATCTCAATCCACATGGACAAGGAGAACCACCACTTCGACTGGGACAACACCAAGATCCTGGGACAGGCTAGGCAGAGACAAGCACAAGAATTCCTGGAAGCATGGCACTCCACAAAGCATGCTATTAATAAACACATTGAACTCAACCCCATATACATTCCGCTACAGAAGAAACCTGGAAGTGAGGCAATACATCGCAACGGACGCCAGAGTTTAAAAACGAGGCCGGAAAACACATTGACGCTTCATCAGAGGCTGCACTGAGGATGTTACCAAGCACGGTAACGAAACGTCTGCGGAACAACAAACCAGCTCGGCGAGCCAACCAACCTCAACACCCACAACCCGAGCTACAGATCTACTCCAAAACCTTAGACACTCTATCTATGCCTCTCAGAATCTTGTATACCTCTATCAAGTCACCTCTCGCCCTTCTTCACTCCAATGAGAAAAGCCCTAGCTCCCTCAACCTTTCCTCATTAAGACCTGCCCTCCAGTTCAGGCGGCACCCTGGTAAATCTCCTCTGCACCCTCTCTAAAGCTTCCACATTCTTCCTATAATGCGGTGACCAGAACTGAACGCAATATTCCAAATGCGGTCCAACCAGGGTTTTACGGAGCTGCTGCATAACCTCGCGGCTCTTAAACTCAATTCCCCTGCCAATGAAAGCCAACACCATATGTCTTCTTAACAACACTATCAACTTGCGTAGCAACTTTGAGGGATCTATGGACGTGGACCTCAAGATCCCACTGTTCTTCCACACTGCCAAGAATCCTGCCGTTAACCCTGTATTCTGCATTCAAATTCAACCTTCCAAAATGAATCACATAGGGAGGGTGATGGCCTAGTTGGTATTATCGCTGGACTGTTAATCCAGAGATAATGTTCTGGGGACATGGGTTCGAATTCCACCATGGCAGATGGTGGAATTTGAATTCAATAAATATCTGGAAATAACAGTCTAATGATGACCATGAATTCATTGTCGATTGTCGGGAAAACCCATCTGGATCACTGATGTCCTTTAGGGAAGGAAACTGCCATCCTTACCTGGTCTGGCCTACATGTGAATCAAGACCCACAGCAATGTGGTTGATTCTTAACTGCCCTCTGGGCAATTAGGGATGGGCAATAAATGCTGCCCAGCCAGCAACGTCCTAATTCTGTGAATGAATAAAGGAAAAAATAAATAAATAAAGAAAACTCCACACTTCTCTGGGTTGAATTCCATCCACCAGATCTGCATCCTGTCAATGTCCCGTTGCAAACTACAACGGCCCTCCACACAATCCACAACTCCACCAACCTTCGTGTCATCGGCGAACTTACTAACCCCCCTTCCACTTCCTCATCCAAGTCAGTTATAAAGATCACAAAGAGCAGAGGTCCCAGAACAGATCCCTGCGGAACACCACTGGTCACAGAGCTCTAGACTGAATATTTTCCATCTACTACCACTCTCTGTCTTCTATTAGACAGCCAATTCTGTATCGAGACAGCCAAATTTACCTGAATCCCATGCCTCCTTACTTTCTGAATGAGCCTACCATGTGGAACCTTATCAAATGCTTTGCTAAAATCCACCTACACCACAACCACTGCTCTATCTTCATCAATGTGTTTTGTCACATCCTCAAAGAATTCAATAAGGCTTGTGAGGTATGATCTGTCCCTTACAAAGCCATGCTGACTATTTCTAATTAAACTGTGCTTTTCCAAATAATCATAAATACTATCTCTCAGAATCCTCTCCAATAATTTGCCCACCACAGAAGTAAGACTGACTGGTCTATAATTCCCAGGATTATTCCTATTCCCTTTCTTGAACAAGGGAATAACAATTGCCACCCTGCAATCATCTGGTACTACTCCAGTGGACAGTGAGGATGCAAAGATCATCGCCAAAGGCACAGTAATCTCTTCCCTCACTTCCCGTAGTAACTTTGGGTATATCCCGTCTGGCCCAGGGGACTTATCTATCCTCATGTTTTTCAAAATTTCTAGCATATCCTCCTTCCTAACATCAACTTGTTCGAGCATATCTGCCTGTTTCATGCTGTCCTCACAAACGACAAGGTCTCTCTCACTGGTTAATCCCGAAGCAAAGTATTCATTAAGGACCTCCCCTACCTTTTTCGACTCCAGACGCAATTTCCTTCCACTATCCCTGATCGGCCCTACCCTCATACTGGCCATCCTCTTGTTCCTCACGTAAGTATAGAACGCCTTGGTGTTTTCCTTAATCCTATCCGCCAAGGCTTTTTCATACGCCCTGCTAGCTCTCCTAAGTCCATTCTTCAGTTCCTTCCTGGCTGCCTGGTAGCCCTCTAGTACCCTGTCCGATCCTTGCTTCCTCAACCTTAAGTAAGCTTCCTTCTTCCTCTTGACTAGATGTTCCACAAGTCTTGTCATCCAAGATTCCTTCACCTTACCATCCCTTCCTTGGGACAAACCTCTCCAGTACTCGTAGCAAGTCCTCCCTAAACAACCTCCGTATACCTGTCATGCATTTCCCTGAGAACATCTGTTCCTAATTTATGCTCTGCAGTTCTTACCTAATAGCATTGTAATTTCCCTTCAATTAAATACTTTCCCATACTGTCTGCTCCTATCCCTCTCCATGACTACAGTAAAGGTCAGGGAGTTGTGATCATTATCACCGAAATGTTCTCCCACTGAGAGATGCGACACCTGGCCTGGTTCGTTGCCAAGCACTAAATCTAATATGACCCCCCTCTAGTTGGCCTATCTACATACTGAGTCAGAAATCCTTCCTGGACACATATGGCAAAATCTGCTCCATCCAAACGATTTGCACTTAGGAAGTTCAAGTCGATATTTAGGAAGTTGAAGTCACCCATGACAACAACCCTATTACTTCTGCACCTGTCCAAAATCTGCCTCCCAATCTGTTCCTCAGTGTCTCTGTTGCCACTGCGGGGGGGTCGATAGAAAACTCCCCATAAAGTGACTGCTCCTTTCCTGTTTTGGACTTCCACCCATACTGACTCAGTAGACAAACCCTCCTCGACGACCTTCCTTTCTGCAGCTGTGATACCATCCCTGATTAGCAGTGCCACTCCCCCACCTCTTTTACCTCCCTCCCTAATTCTTTTGAAACATCTAAATCCCGGAACATCCAACAACCATTCCTGCCCCTGTGTTATCCAAGTTTCCGTAATGTCCACAACATTGTAGCTCCAAGTACTGATCCATGCTCTAAGTTTGTCACCCTTATTCCTGACACTTGTTATGTTCAAAGAGACACACTTCAGCCCATTGCACTGACTGCAACTTTGCCCTATCAACTGTCTGTCCTTCCTCACAGACTCTCTGCATGCTGTACCTGCCTGTACACCAGCTACCCCATCTCTGATCCGTAGCTCCAGTTCCCATCCAGAGTTAGGCTCCTTGGACATTACTCGCTCAGAAAATAGGTACCAAATATGTGTAGCACTGTCCATTCCAGCTGGAGTAACTTGCAATAAAAAATACATCACTAAATATATAGTAAAAGAAATACAATAGTTACAGCTCACAGTACAAATAAAACAATTGCTCAACGTACACATGTGTATTTTTAGATTGCCCAGGCTCCATCTAGTGATAGAAATTAGTCAATGTGGCTATCAGTTGGAGTCCTTGAACTGTCTAAACTCTGCCACTGGATTGAGCCCAATCTAGATTGAGTAAATTCAAAAATGAACGAAGTCAGGACTTAAGTTAAGAAGAGAGGGTGAGAGACAAGATTGAGGGTTGGACAGGACAAGGGGCAAGGACAAAACCTGGGCTAGGAGAGAGGCAAGGTTCAAGGGGCCAGGGCTGGAGAAGAAGCAAGATCAAGGAATAAGGCCTGGGGTTAGGTGAGGCTGGAGTGTGCACTGGGGTTGTCAAAGCAGGAGCCAGGGCAGGAAGCAAGGGGTTGTAGAGCGATGGAGGACTATAATGGATGTGATGGGGCAAGAGGTCATCTGGGCAGGCAGACCACAGAATGGGAATTCTGCAAATGACATTAAGGTGAAACTGACACTGTTAAATAATGATACTGATGCTAATTTATTTATAACATGAAAACGAAAAACCATATTAAATGAATCAACTTTTAGCGGAGACTTACTGTAATGAGTTCCACATTTTCAAACCAGAGTAAAGATTGGTGATTAACTTATATTGAAGGCCTCTAGTTATGCACTTCTCCATCAGGGGATAATAGTCTTTTCTGGCAAAATTAAGCTTGGTAGCGCTGTTGGTGCTGTGAAGATCTAAAATGGCAAGCTACTATCGGAGAGATAGCAAGAACTGCAGATGCTGGAGTCAGAGACAATGTAGTGTGGAGCTGGAGGAACACAGCAGTGTCCCGACCCAAAACGTCAACTTTCCTGCTCCTCTGATGCTGCCTGCTATGTTCCTCCACCTCCACACTGTGTTAGGCTGCTATCTGAACAGCCCACATGGGTCCATTCTGTTAAAGCATGTGTGTGGTGAATATATACTAGGGGTTGCAGCAGAGCTCTAATCATGTCCCATTTGATTTGATACTTGTTTCACTTACCTGGTTTGTGCATGCCCATTGATTGCATATAGTAGCATGAGAGTCTTCCCAAAACAGTTTTATTTAAAATGTTAACTACTAACTTGTACATGTGGCCCTTTTGGTTCAATGATACTGTATAAAAAAGTTGACCCCCTCAGGTTCCCATGTATTCTTTCTCCTCTTACCTTAAACTGATGCCCTCTAGTCCTCAACTCCCCGACCCTGGGGAAAAGACTGAGTGCATTCACCCTATCCATGCCTCTCATGATCTTATACACTTCTATAAGACCCTCCCTCAGTCTCCTACACTCTGAAGAAAGAAGTCCTAACTTGTCCAACCTCTCCCTATAACTCAGTCCCCTTGAGTCCTGGCAATATCCTTGCAAATTTCTTCTGCACTTTTTCCAATTAATAACATCCTCCCTATAGCAAGGTGACCAAAACTGAACACAATACTCCAAGTGTGGCTTCACCAACGTCCTGTACAACTGTAATATAACTTCCCAACTTCTACACTCAATGCCCTGACTGATGAGGGTCAGTGTGCTAAAAGCCATCTTCACTGCCCTGTCTATCTGTGACTCCACTTTCAGAAAACTGTGCACCTGAACTCCAAGGTCCCTCTTTTCCACTACACTCCTTAAGGCCCTACCATTCACCATGAAACTCCTATCTTGATTTGACTTTCCAAAATGCAACACCTCACACTTACCTATATTAAAATCCATTTGCTACTTCTCGGCACACTTCCCCCGCTGATCAAGATCCTGCTGCAATTTCTGATAACCTTCCTTGCTGTCCATGATACCCTCATTCTAGTGTCATTTGCAAACTTACTAATCATGCCTTGTACATTCTCATTCAAATCATTGATACAGATAAGCCATGTGCTAATTCATCTGAACTTCATGCCTCTATTTCAATTTATACATTGCTTGGGCAATAGTTCAGTGATTATCACCCTTTAGAAATATTGTCCATACTTTGAACATTTTGTTCAGTTGAAAAAACACTTTACTCATGTGCTCTTGTCAGTGAGGTGGACAAAACGATACAGAATTCAGTTAGCAATTCAACTTGATTTTATCAACAAAATACTCCCATTTCTTGTGATTAGACTGTTAATCCAAAGACCCAGATAATGTTCTGGGGACCTGGGTTCAAATCCTGCCATGGCAGATGGTGAAATTTGAATTCAATTTAAAAAATCTGGAATTAAGAATCTAATGATAACCATGAATCCATTGTCAATTGTTAGGAAAAACCCACCTGGTCCGCTAATGTCCTTTAGGGAAGGAACTGCCATCCGTACCTGGTCTGGCCTACATGTGACTCCAAACCCACAGCAATGTGGCTGACTCTTAACTGCCAACTGGGCAATTAGGGATGGTTGATAAATGCTGCCAGGCCAGCACATCCTATCCCATGAAAGAATAAAGGAAAAAATAACGCGGCACGATGGCACAGTGGTTAGCACTACTGCCTCACAGCACCAGGGACCCGGGTTTGATTCCAGCCTCGGGTGACTGTCTGTGTGGAATTTGCACATTCTTCCTGTGTCTGCGTGGGTTTCCTCCGGGTGCTTTGGTTTCCTCCCACGGTCCAAAGATGTGCAGGGTAGGTGGATTGGCCATGCTAAATTGCCCGTAGTGTTCAGGGAGGTGTAGATTAGGTCAGTTATAGGGGGATGGGTCTGGGTGGGATGCTCTGAGGTTTGGTGTGGACTTGTTGGGCCGAAGGGCCTGTTTCCACACTGTAGGGATTCTATGAAAACGCCATGTGAGCATTTCTCAAATGTTGCCATGTCGCGGGGATGTAAAATGCTCGCCCTCAAGCAGTCATAGCATCAGAAAGTTTGATCGACACTTCTCCAATGCATAACCTCTTTGACCTTACTTTCCACTGTTCTCTGTAGCCAAGAGCTGCTGTGTGCTGTTTAATTTGGCCCATTTTCCATCAGTCCCAATTTCTCCAGATGTGGGTCAATTTAGAATACCAATTTTGGGCCCGTGGTCGCTCAACCACAGTCAATATCATAATAGTGAAGATTGGAATTTAAGTTGAGTGCCCTAAGCAAACGTCGGATAACATCTCAAATGGTAATTTCAACTCTCTTGTCTTAATGCTTTTGACGTATAATGCAAATATTAAAGATGTTCTTTAGAGAATGTACAGGACTGCAGTATTTCAAAGTAAAATATGATTGTTACATGCAATATTACATTTTGTACAAATTGAATAATCCACTGAAATTCTGATTTAAATGCACAACTTATGTTAACAACAGATGAATACTCACTGAATGATCAAACATTTGAATTTTCTCAGGAGGAAGGACACGGCCTACCAATGAGATCTGCTCATCAAGGCGTAAGCCCCAACCTTCCAACTCAGTCCGTGTTACTTTATTTCTGTAAAAAGACACAGAATGTCATGCTTTTATTGTACTTCTGCTATTAAATAGACACAGTGCCAAGATGGGAAACAGGAATCAGCTTGTTTTTATTTCAGCAATGTACCTTCAGCAAAGCACAGTTTCAGATTTTCCTAAGTATAATCCCTTTAATTGATTGGAGTTACATGTCCTATCCAATTACAGCTTATTAAGGCAGGAATGGAGGAAGTTTTCACATACCCAAAGCAGCCATAACAAAGGTCTGTCCCGAGGAAGGATATTTGTGGCAGTGTGCCACATGGGGATCTGAGTTGCCACAGTGGAACCACAGACCTGTCATGAGCAAGGGATAGCAACAATATCTTCCTCCTGGAAGGTGTCGGGAAGAGGCCACCTTATCCTCAGTCAAGGCATCATCTATTATCTGGGTGATGTACCAGTGTGCAATTGCCTGTGAGAAGCTGCAGCAATTCACAGCTGGCAAAGATACAGATATCTATGATCATCTTCCTTGAATGTTGCAATTGCCTTCGGCACTAGTTCTCAAGTATCTATAGATCTTTCCCCCTCAAATCAGGTAGTGTCTCCTTTTCCTTCATCCCCTTTGTCCTTCTCCTCTGGCCTTCTAATGTCGAGTGCACTCTTTCCTCTCTAAGCTGCTGCTCCTCATCTCTAATAATTTCCATTTCTGGAGTAAAACATCTACTTCCAGCTATAACTTTTCTGCTGCTACAAATGAGTCCAAGCATCCTTGCCCAGTGCTCCGATGTCCTCTCAATGCCTTGTGATGGTAGAAGGGTGAGGATCCCCTGAAATGGCAGAGCTCTTAACTCTGTTTCTTCCCCTGATTTATGATGTGCTGCTGCAAATTTAGCTTTCAAAGGATAAACTCTTTAAACTCTGAAAAGCATTTATTTTTGATTTTTCAAACTCTACCCACCTCCATGACTTGCCCAAACATGACCTCTGACATAGACAATTGCTGAATTCTGACTGCAAAGTTGCCAGAGACCAGCTTTTAACAAGCCTACAATCAGTTTAATTGAGTTCTGTGATCCATGCTGTCCTCCACCCTTGGGAACATTGGAAAGGGTGGAAACTGAGGCAGGATCTCAGACAGAATGACCTGGTGGCCATCTCTTAGTCTCATCATTAATATAAATGATTTGGATATGAACATAGGAAGTATGGTCAGTGAGTCTGCAGATGACATCAAAATTTGTGGTATAGTGGACAGCCAAGAAGTTTACCTCACAGCACAACGGGACCTTGATCAAATGGACCGGTGGGCCGAAGAGCGGCAGATGGAGTTTAATTTATCTAAATGTGAGATGCTGCATTTTGGAAAGGCAAATCAGGGCAGGACTTATACAATTAATGGTAAGGTCCTGGGGAGTGTTGTTGAAGAAAAGAGGCCTTGGAGTTCAGGTTCATAGTTCTTGAAAGTAGATTCACAGATGATAGAGCTGTACATCATGGAAAGAGACCCTTCGGTCCAACTCGTCCATATCGACCAGATATCCTAAATTAATCTAGTCCCATTTGCCAGCATTTGGCCCATATCCCTCTGAACCTTCCAATTCGTATATGCAACCAGATGCCTTTTAATATTGTAACTGTACCAGCTTCCACCTTTCCTATGGCAGCTCATTCCATTTACGCACCACCCTCTGCATGAAAATGTTGCTTCTCAGGTCCCTTTTAAATCTTTCTCCTCTCACCTTAAACGTATGCCCTCTAGTTTTGGACTCTGCTACCTTGGAAAAAAGACCTTAAGCCTATCTATGTCCCTCGTGATTTTATAATCTATAAAATCACCCCTCAGCCTCCAATACTGCAGGGAAAATAGCCTCAGCCTATTCAGCCTCTCCCTATAGCTCAAAACCTCCAACCCTGGCAACATCCTTGTAAAGCTTTTCTGAACCATTTCAAGTTTCACAAAATCCTTCCTATAGAGAGACCAGAAATGAACACTATTCCAAAAGTGGCCGAACCAATGTCCTTTACAGCCTCAACATGACCTCCCAACTCCTAAACTCATTGCGCTGACCAATAAAGGCAAGCAAACCAAACACCTTCTTCACTATCCTGTCTACCTGCGACTCTATTTTCAAGGAACTATGAACCTGCACTCCAAGGTCTCTTTATTCAGCAACACTCCTCAGGACCTTAGCTGATCTGCCCTTCCAAAATGCAGCACTTCACATTTATCTAAATTAAACACCACCTGCCACTCCTCAATCTACCAGCCAATCTGATCAAACTCCCGTTGTGCTCTGAGGTAACCTTCTTGGCTGTCCACTACACCACCAATTTTGGTGTCAGCTGCAAATTTACTAACCATACCTTCCATACTCACATCCAAATCATTTATATTAATGACAAAAAGCAGTGGATCCAGCACTGATCCCTTTGACAAACCACTGGTCACAGGCCTTCAGTCTGAAAAGCAACCCTCCACCACTACCCTCTGTCTCCTACCTTTGAGCTAGTTCTGTATCCAAATGGCTAGTTCTCCTTGTATTCATCTGATCTAACCTTACTAACCAGTCTACCATGCAGAACCTTTTTGAACGCCTTACTGAAGTCCAACTAGATCACAGCCACCACTCTGCCTTCATCAATCCTCTTCGTTACTTCAAAAAACTCAAATAAGTTAGTGAGACATGATTTCCCACACACAAAGCCATGTTGACTATCCCTAATCATTTTAATACATGTAAATCCTGTTCCTCAGGATCCCTGACACCACTTGATGTCAGGCTCAATGTTCTATAGTTCCCGGTCTTTTCCTTACCAACTTAGACAGGATAGTGAAGAAGGTGTTTGGTATGCTTGCCATTATTGGTCAGTGCATTGAGTATAGGAGTTTGGAGGTTATGTTGAGGCTGTAGAGGACATTAGTTAGGCCACTTTTGGAATACTGCATTCAATTCTGGTCTCTCTGCTATAGGAAGGATGTTGTGAAACTTGACAAGGTTCAGAAAAGATTTACAAGGATGCTGCCAGAGTTGGAGCTATAGGGAGAGGCTGAATAGGCTGAGGCTATTTTTCCCTTGAGTATCAGAGGCTGAGGGGTGGCCTTAGAGAAGTTTATAAAATCATGAGGGACATAGATAGGGTTTACCCCAGGGTAGAGGAGTCCAAGACTAGAGAGCATAGGCTTAAGGTGAGAGGGGAAAATTTTAAAGGGACCTAAGGGGGAACTTCTTCACACAGAGGGTGGTGTGTGTATGAAATGAGCTGCCATAGGAAATGGTGGCGGCTGGTACAATTACAACATTAAAAGACGTCTGGATGGGTGTATGAATAGGAAGGGTTTAGAAGCATATGGGCCAAATGCTAGCAAATGGGGCCAGATTAATTTAGGATACCTGGTCGACATGGCCGAGTTGGACCGAAAGGTCTGTTTCCATGCTGTACAGCTCTATGACTCTATATTAGTCCAGCGTTAACTACTGCATTTCCCAAACTAGTCTGCTCTACTCATACCCACTACTCACATAATACAGTGCTATAATAATTCAGTTTGCACCTTCACATTAGACCACTTAGTTGATGGGTTTAAACCTTATGTGGAACTGGGAAGGTGTGGACAAGTCCATTGATGACTCAGATTTTAGTTCCATCTTCATTTGAGGGCATGTCCCATCTCTGTGCACTGCGTGCCAATCAGAAGGCTGGCAGCTTTCCACGCCCAGCAGCACCACCAGAAGCAGAGGCTACTACTGGGACTGCAGCCAGTCCCCCACATGGAGAGGTGCTGGAGGCTGAACAGCAGGTTAAGTGGACAGTTTCACTGGGACCAGTTAAGTACGGGTAGAGGGAGAGGACGTGGGAGAGTTTAGGCCCTAAAATTATTGAACTCGATATTGAGTCCGGAGCGCTGCAGGGTCCTCAAATGGAAAATGAGGTGTTGTTCTTCCAGCTTATGCTGAGCTTCACTGGAATACTGCATCACGCCAGAGACAGAGGTGTTGGCCAGGGAACAGGGTGGTTTGTTAAAGTGGCAGGCAACAGGTAGCTCAGGGTCTTTTTGTGAGCAGAACATAGATGTTCTGCTAAGCAGTCACCTAGTCTACACTTCGTTTCCCCAATGTAGAGGAGACCACATTGCGAGCAGCGAATGTAGTAGACTAGATTCTGGGAAGTGCAGGTGAAGTGTTGCTTCACCTGAAAGGTATGTTTGGTTCCTTGGACAGTGGGGAGGGAGGAGGTAAATGGGCAGGTGTTGCACCTTCGCTGGTTGCAGGAAAGGTGCTGTGGGGCTGTCAGGGGGTGTTGGGGGTGAACGAAGAGTGGACCAAGATGTCCCGGAGGGAACAGTCCCTGCAGAAGTTGGACAAGGGAGGGGAGAGGAATATGTGTTTGGTGGTGGCATCTCACTGGAGGTGGCGGAAATGGCATCTGGTGATCTTCTGGATGTGGATGCTGGTGGGATGGTAGGTAATGACAGGGGGAACCTATCGCTGTTGCAGTAGGGAAGGGAAGGGGTGAGGGCAGAAGTGCAGGAGATGGGTCGGATCCAGTTGAGGGCCCTGTCAACAATAGAGCTGGAGTACCCTCGGTTGAGGAAGAAGGTGGACGTTTTGGAGGCTCCCTTGTCGAATTTGGCCTCACCTGAACATATGTGACAGAGATGAAGGAACTGAGAGAATGAGATGGAGTTTTTACAGGAAGCAGGGTGTGAGGATGTATAGTCCAAGCAGCTGTGGGAATCAGTGGGTTTATAGTGGATATTAGTGGCCAGTCTATCTCCAGAAATGGAAACAGAGATGTTAAGGAAAGAAAGGGAGAAGTCAGAGATAGAACAGATGAAGTAAGGGCAGGGTGGAAATTGGAAGCGAAATCAATGAATTTTTCCAATTCGAACAAGATAGGGAAGCAGCACTGATGACATCATCGATATATCGGAGAAAGAGTTGTGGGTGGGGACCAGAATAGAACTGGAACAAGGAATGTTCCACATACCCCATGAAGAGACTGGCATAACTGGGGCCCATGCAGGTACCTATGGCCACCCCGCTGACCTGAAGAAAGTGAGAGGAGTTAAAATAGAAGTTGTTGAGGGTGAGGATGAGCTCTGCTAATTGGAGGAGTGTGGTGGTGGGTGGGGACGGTTCAGGTCTTTGCTCCAGGAAGAAGCGGAGAGCCCTAAGACCCAGGAGGTGGAGAATGGACGTGTAAAGGAAATGCACGTCCATGGTAAAGAAGAGGTGGCTGGAACCTGAAAACTGGAAGTTTTGAAACCGGCGTAAGACGTTAGAAGAATCACAGATGTAGTGGGCAGGGGTTGGACCAGGGGAGAGAAGACTGAGTCAATGTAGGAAGAGATGAGTTCTGTGGGGCAGGAGCAGGCTGAAACAATAGATCTGCCCGGATAGTCATGTTTGTGGATTTTTGGAAGGAAATAGAAGCAGTTGGGGAGAGGTCACCAGATGAAATGAGATCAGTTACCGTGGTAGATACAATGGCCTGATGCTTCATGGTGGGGTCATAGTCCAGGGGAAGATAGGAGGAGTTACTTGAGAGCTGGCGCTGAGCCACGGCCAGAGGGAGAGGTCCAGGTGGAGGGAGAGTGTTGGAACTAGGCGAAGGTGTCCGTGGAACGGGGAGAGGACTCTTGTCCAAAGAAATGGGCAGAGGCAAAGACGGCGGAAGAAGAGTTCACCTCTGCTGAGTACAGAACGTTCAGCATCAGACAGCAGAAAGTTAGGAGGGATGGTGAATACCCGACAGGAAGTGGGGTTGGGAGAGGGGATGGAGGCAGAGGGAAGGGGAGGAGAGGAAGGTTCCAGAGAGCCATGGGTATCTTTGAGCTGTTGCATCTTTTTGTGGGCCTTGATGCCTGAAAGGAAAAGAAAAAGTTTCTTGTTAGCATGGTGAATGAGGGGCGACATGGTGGCTCAGTGGTTAGCACTGCTGCCTCACAGCGCCAGGGACCCAGGTTCGATTCCACTGCTGGGTAACTGTCTGTGTGGAGTTTGCATATTCTCCCTGTGTCTGCGTGGGTTTCCTCCGGGTGCTCCAGTTTCCTCCCACAGTCCAAAAGATGTGCAGGCTAGGTGGATTGGCCATGCTAAATTGCCCGTAGTGTTCAGGGATGTGGAGATTAGGTGGGTTATAGGGGGATGGGGCGGTGTGGAATTGTTGCGTTGACAGGCCTGTTTCCACACTGTAGGCATTCTATGAAACCCTGACTTTATTATTGAGCCTGCCAATAAGGGTGATGCTGTTGTAGTCTGGGAGACTGACCTCTACAGTGCAGTGGCTGAGCGCCAGCTCTCAGATACCTCCTCCTATCTTCACCTGGCCCATGACCCCACCACGACACATCAGGCCATTATTTCTACCATGGTAATTGATCTCATTTCACCTGGTGACCTCCCCCCCACTGCTTCCAAGCTGAGAGTCCCCCAGCCCCGCACAGCTCGCTCCTACCTCCTTCCAAAAATCCACAAACAGGACTGTCTAGGCAGACCCATTGTTTCAGCCTGCTCCTGCTCCACAGAACTCATCTCTTCTTACCTTGACTCAGTCTTCTCCCCCGGTCCAATCCCTGCCCACGTACATCCATGATTCCTCTGACACCTTATGACGGTTTCAAAACTTCCAGCTTGCAGGTTCCAGCCACCTCCTCTTTACCATGGCAATGCAATCCCGTTACACGTCCATTCCTCACCTCCTGGGTCTTAGGGCTCTCTGCTCCTTCCTGGAGCAAAGACCTGAACTGTCCCCACCCATCACCACACTCCTCCAATTAGCCGAGCTCATCCTCACCCTCAACAACTTCTATTTTAACTCCTCTCACTTTCTTCAGGTCAGCAGGGTGGCCATAGGTACCTGCATGGGCCCCAGTTATGCCAGTCTCTTCGTGGGATATGTGGAACATTCCTTGTTCCAATCCTATTCCGGCCCCCACCCACAACTCTTCTGCTTTTGCAACTTCTGTTTTTATTCCTGATTTACAGCATCTGCAGTCCTTTTGGTTTTTGTTTACATATTGCTCTGACTGCTGAGGTGCTCACGGCCAACGAACTCTGGGCTTGGAGCCCATGAGTGCTGCAGCAAAGATTACTTCACTTTTGGTTTTGCAGGAATAGAAATAAAAAGAGAAAATGCTGGCAATACTCAGTAGGCCAACATCTGTGAACAGAGAAACAGGTTTAACTTTTCAGATCAATGGTTCACTTGTGAATCACTAGGTGAAAACTCAGTTACCTTCCCAAAGAATAAAAATTATAAGTAAAATCATTATTAGGTCACCATGTTGAAATTGTAAGGAAATCATCTTGAAGTTGTTTCTGGGCTAAGAAAATACCAAATCATGCATTTTGGAGCTTCTCCTGCGAATTTGAGACTTTTACTGTGGATGATTAGAAGGTTTTACACAATATTAAACTGTGCTAAGCCTCAGCTATAAGCGTCCAGTTCCTCAAATGGGAGTGTTCAAATCCTAGGACTAATATAACTCACCCTTTCCATGTTAACATATAAAGTAACAAATTAATTCACAAAATACCACCTGGCTGCTGTTTTTCAAAATTTACATTGAAAAACAGAATTAAAGATTTGTCCTATTTATCTGTTTACCTTTGAATATTATCTATTAGTTCATGCAACCTCTTCTGTCTTTTTTGAGGAGACAGCTGTGTTTCTGCAGCCAAATCCTTCATGATTTGAAAATCAGAGCGAGCCTGGCTGCTTAGGCCTATGGACAACACATTACAGTAAAATGAATTGATATGGTAATTTTTACAAAGAAAATGAATCTCAGTTTCAATTTCATTTCATGGTAGGTTTTTCTGAAAATATCAATCACGGTAAATATGCTCCACAACAAGTGGTGAGAATCCCTTAATTGGCCGAGAACCACACTGAACCATTTTACCCAAATCCCAATCATGTTCCCCACTGTGACATTCCTGACCCACACAACTACCTGTTGAGCAATATTTTGATATTACAATTCTCATCCTTCTTTCTAAATTTTTCCATGTCCTCATTTCTTTGTATCTTGTCTTTTCCACCCTCTTAACCATCTGCAGTCCTCTATTTCTGGCCAACTGAGCAATCCCAACTTTGAGACAACAAGGTGCAGGGCTGGATGAACACAGCAGGCCAAGCAGCATCATAGGAGCAGAGAGGCTGACGTTTCGGGCCTAGACCCTTTGATTATGGCAACATTTGCCTAACACCCAAGTTCTAGACTTCCCTTCCTACACCTCTTTTCCTCTCTACCTCATTTTCCTTCTTTAAGTTATTTTTTAAAAGCACCCTCTTTGACCACTCTCTTATCATGACCTGATATTTACTTATGTGGTAGGAGCGGAGCCCTATTTTGTTTTATAATTTTCCTTTGAAGTGTTTTAAGACGTCTATTGAGGTTTAAAATACACCATAGATAAGTTGCAAAATCAGCTACACTTCAAAGTAAAGCTTGAATTTCTGCTGCCTATACAATAAAGAAAGAAGATTCATCTTGCCTGTCTTTTGATTATGAAAATTAACAGTTGGCCAAGGCAAGGGTAGGCAAATCAGGTTAAAACTGGGCAACCCATGGGTCTCCCATCCAAGTGTGGCAGCCTCCCGGCCTAGCAGAATAAGAACTGATGGAACTGCGGATGCTGTAAATCAGGAACAAAAAACAGAAGTTGCTGCAAAAGCTCAGCAGGTCTGGCAGCATCTGTGAAGAAAAAATCAGAGTTAATGTTTAGGGTCCGGTGATCCTTCCTTGGTCACTAGACCCGAAACACTAACGCTGATATTTTTCTTCACAGATGTTGCCAGACCCGCTGTGCTTTTCCAGCAACTTCTGTTTTTGTTCCCGGCCCAGCGTGATGGTCTCTCAGCCGAGCATGGCCTCAGTGTGGACTTCGGTCTCTAGGTGGTTCCAGAGCAGTCTCTTAGCCTTGGGCCTTGAGGTGAAGCCTGGTGCAGTCTGGAGGCAAGTCCCGGTACATACCGGGGGCAAGCTGCCAATCTGGACTGGGTTGGAATGACGGTTGTTATGAACATTTTATTTCTCTTTTTTCTAATATATTCCTACAATCTGCAATGCTGGAGTTATTATTTCTTTATTTTCTAATACTTTTTCCTAAGAACTGAAGAATCTGTACCTTGGTACCTCTGTACTTAAGATGGCACTGCACGTGGTAACTTGTAAACTTTACACTGTTCTCATCTGAGTATGTGACAATAAAGTTAATTCAATTCAGATGCAAGATTAACTTTAATAAGTATGTGCTCAGCACATGTGTAAAGGATGACTATTTGGTTGGAAATCTTTTGTTTGTTACCTGTGAGGAAGCAGAACTCTGGAACGAGGTGAGCCAGACGTGGGGCCATATCCTTGAAACGATTTTTACTTTTTAACTGGCTGACTAGCATTGGCTGTTTCAGATCAGTGATGGAGGCATTATATTGCTGTTCGCACAAAAATTAAAGACACTATTGAACAAAATATATTTAACACTAGAAATAAATATATACTGGGAAAACTTGCAATGGTGACAGTTCAAAAAGTTTGATAGTACATCTGCAACCTCTTCCACTACCCACACTATGTTAAAATTCTAACCTCTATTGTTCCAGAATATTTAGCAACAGTAACCCATTCGTATTTAATGACTTTCTTTTTGGAAGTGGCTTTCTGTATGGCTTTGATGCAGATTTCTGGATATGTACTTGTAATACCGAACTTTGTCCACTATCAACATCCATCAGAAAATCATTATTTGTTGCTGATGAGTTACTGACCACTTGAATTAAAAATTATGGGCAGTTCATCAACAACTATCAAAATGTGCTGAGAGCAGTTGAGGCGCACATTTGGAAAATATGATTTCTGTGTTCTCAGTTACAATAATTTTGAGCTAAATGTATATTTTAATAAGGGCACCAGCCTTTAAACGACAGTTGTAAAAGATATTGTTACTAAAAACATAACTCAGGTACCGTACAAACATACATACATGCAGACATACAAATTAGGAGCAGGTGCAGGCTATTCAGCCCCTTGAACCTGCCCCCCATTTGATAAGATCACGGATCTGGTGTGGCCTCAAATCTACTTTGTCTCCCCATGAAACTCCTTTTTTAATCAAGCATCTATCTACATCAGCCAGAAGAGATTTAAAAAAGATATGAGGGACAATTTTATCTTAAACACAGAGTGGTTCGTGTATGTAACGAACATCCATCGGTAGTGGTGGATGCGGGTACAGTTACAATATTTAAAAGTCATTTACATAATTTATCATGGAATCATAAAATCCCTACAGTTTGGAAACAGGCCATTTTGCCCATCGAGTCCACAGTGACCCTCCAAAGACCATTCAACACAGACCCACCCTATCCCTGTAAACCTGCATTCCCATGGCTAATCCACCTAGCCTGCACATCCCTGGACACTTTGGACAATTTAACATGGCCAATCCACTTAGCCTGCACATCTTGGACTGTGGGAGGAAACTGGAGCACCCGGATGAAAACCACACAGACACTGGGAGAACGTGCCTCTCAGCAGCACTGCTAACCACTGAACCACTGTGCCACCCTTCTAATTCACAAGAATAAGAAATGTTCAAAGGGATATGGGCCGAGCGCAGGCAGGTGGGACTAGTTTACTTGGGGATTATAATTGGTCACGGACTGATTGAACTGTTGTCTCCGCGCTATATGGCTCTATGAGTCTATGTCTTAAATGGAGACTAATTACTTTTAACTTGTCTTCTAGTTCTTGTCTCTTCCTCAAACAGAAACATCCTTTCAGCATCCATTTTGTTATAAAGATTGTATCAGTTTATTTTCCTGTATCTTTGATTATGAACCAAGTTGGAAAAGGACTCCTTTAAAAACCAAGGATTGTGAAAAGCATTACAGCACTTTGCCAGTGCGGTTTACACTACTATTTGTTCAAGCAATGAGGTGTGGGGCAGGCAGATTTGGGAATGTCTAGTTTCAGACAAGCTAGACTCAAGAGGTGTAAACGAAGGAGAATTTGGCTGGCATGAAATAGTTGATTGATCTGTGGAGTTGTGACTGCTTATCGATAACAAAGGCCTTCTGTCTGTCAATGATTATGTAATTGGCTCACAGGTAGCTGAAAAGCTCATAAGTGTGAATGTTTGAGGCAGAAACCATCAGAGCTGTTCTTTTTCCTCAGCATTCAAAAACAATGCAAGCTTGAAGAAAGTCATTCCTTTTCCTCAGCGGTTGCTGTAAGCTGTAACTTTTAACTAATAAGTCAGAGATTTTATAAGTGTAGCAGCGTGCAACTGCTCAAGTGAAAAAAAATCATTAAGAAGGGAGGCCAGAAATACAGGCACAGCAACTGAAATAAACAGGGCATCAAAACTGGCCAAAAAGTGATGTATGCTGGGAATGCCTGAGCCAAGATAACAAGGTGTAGAGCTGGATGAACACAGCAGGCCAAGCAGCATCAGAGGAGCAGGAAAGCTGACGTTTTGAGCCTAGACCCTTCTTCAGAAATGGGGGGGGGATTCTGAAATAAATAGGGAGAGAGGGGGAGGTGGATAGAAGATGGATAAAGGTGAGGATAGGTGGAGAGGAGACAGACAGGTCAAACAGGTGGGGTTGGAGCCAGTATAGGTGAGTGTAGGTGGGGAGTTAGGGAGGGGATAGGTCAGTCCAGGGAGGACGGACAGGTCAAGGGGGCGGGATGAGGCTAGTAGGTAGAAGATGGGGGTGGGGTTTGAGGTGGGAGGAGGGGATAGGAGGGAAGAAGGACAGGTTAGGGAGGTGGGGACAAGCTGGGCTGGTTTTGGGATGCGGTTGGAGGAAGGGAGATTTTGACGCTTGTGAAGTCCACATTGATACCATCGGGCTGCAGGGTTCCCAAGCGAAATACGAGGTGCTGTTCCTGCAACCTTCGGGTGGCATCGTTGTGGCACTGCAGGAGGCCCAGGATGGACATGTCATCTAAGGAGTGGGAGGGGGAGTTGAAATGGTTCGCAACTGGGAGGTGCAGTTGTTTGTTGCGAACCGAGCGTAGGTGTTCCGCAAAGCAGTCCCCTGGCCTCTGGAACAGCAGATACAGTATACCACATTAGCAGATGTGCAGGTGAACATCTGCTTGATGTGGAAGGTCTTCTTGGAGCCTGGGATGGGGGTGGCAGGGGAGGTGTAGGGGCAGGTGTAGCACTTCCTGCGGTTGCAGCGAAAAGTGCCGGGTGTGGTGGGGCTGGAGGGGTGTGTGGAGCGGACAAGGGAGTCATGGAGAGAGTGGTCCCTCCGGAAAGCAGATAAGGGTGGGGAGGGAAAAATGTCTTTGGTGGTGGGGTCGGATTGCCTGAGCCAAGACAGACACAACAGACAATACTGCCTAGGGACATGTCCTTGCAAGATCCAAGCTCAGACAATTGAAACCAATTGAGAGCCACCAGAACACATCAGAAGTGTGAAACAGCAATTCAACCTTTCCTGACAAACAAGCAACACTAGATGCATGGGGCAGACATGCTTCATTAAGACAAAAGAACAGGTGAATATTCTGGGATAAAATCAGACATCCAGGTCCCAACAGCAGATGCATCAAAGGGATCACTGTTAAGCAAGCCATCAGCAGCATTTCAAGGTGATAAAGCCAATTATCACAGAATCCCTACAGTATGGAAACAGGCCGTTCCACCCAATGAGCCCACACTGACCCTTCGAAGAGCATCCCACCCAGACCCACCCCTACCATTTCCCTGTAACCCTGCAAACACACCTAACCTTTTCTGGAAAAGGGTCCAGGCCCGAAACGTCAGCTTTCCTGCTCCTCTGATGCTGCCTGGCTTGTTGTGTTCCTCCAGCTCCAACACTGTTATCTTATACCTAAACTACACATCTCTGAACTCTATGGGCAACTTAGCATGGTCAATTCATCTGCACATCTTTAGACTGTGGGAGGAAACCAAAGCACCCAGCAGAAAACCACGCAGACACAGGGAGAATGTGCAGACTCCACACAGACAGTCACCTGAGGGTGAACTCGATCCCAAGTCCCTGGCGCTGTGAGGCAGCAGTGCTAACCAGTGTGCCACCGTAAAAGTCAGTTCATTAACTGAATTTAACTTACTCTAGATGCTGTAGTGGAATTTGAACCCACATTTCCTGAAGCATTCATCTGGGCCTCAGGATTTACCAGTCCAGTGACATTACCATTACATCACTATTCCCAGCAGTTAATTCGATATCTTTGATTAGTCAAGTCCTTGGAAAATTCTGCAAGGTAACCTGAAGGGTATAAGAACCCAGCCCAGCAGGACTTAGCCCGCCCCACTCCCCAGTTTGCCTAGAGGCACGTCGGGATGTGACTGCAGCAGCTCACCATCCGGCCAGAGAGATAGAGAGAGAACCAACCCGTGAGGAGAGGAATGGACTGAACAATTTGTCAGACCAGCAAAGTTATGAGTATCTAGGAAGTATTTCAAGTTTCTAAAGTATCGGATAGTTAGCAATAGAGTTGTTAAAAATGTAAAGTTTAACTCTTCACCTTTATTGTCGTCAAATAATGTTGAGACCTGGTTCACTGACTGCAGACTCCTGCTGTGTACTCCTTTCCTGAGGTAAATTAATATCATGCACACTGGTCGAGGAGTCTACAGGGTCTTAGAGATATCCTGCTCTAGACAACATTTGGTGTCTCTGTTGAGAGGCTTCGGTCTGAAGTGACCCTTAAGGTCCGCCAAACTCAAATTGCCAACCTTGCCTGCTATCTTGCACTTTCAGTCTGAGCTGGTTGTTAAGAGTGCAGTTGCTCCATGCAAAGGCCAGGATAAAAACTGAACATGTGAGATGTTGGCACTCACTACAATTGAGCCATAAACCAGGTACCTTAAACTGTGACAGGAACAGTACGAGCCAGGTGTTGTATTGAATATGCATCAGATCCTAACATGGAGCATTTGAAGTGCCAAGAACAAATTACAGTCCCTGTCCCTGGAGAAACAGGTCACTGCCCAGAATGGGATAATGTGTGCCTTTGGGGTTCTATCTCTCCATGGAGATAGCAAGAGGCTCTGCACTGACATATCCAATAAACCTCTGCCCCACAGACGGGGACCCCCATACCCTTCTCCCAGGTGGCCACGCCTCCAGCACCCACCCCCGATCCATACCCTGACCTATACCCCGACCCACAGCCGACACCACAGCCCATGACTCCTGTGGTCCACCCAGCGACACACAGCTGATGATCGCACTACATTTACCAGCACCGATTCCAGCCATCCAGCTGGTGGACATTACTAAAAAAGTAACAGCTTTTGATTCCACCTCAGACCCATATACATTTTTTGATGAAATCTACCGACAGTCTGTCATACACGGCCTGGACACTGAGGAGCAAACCAAATTAATCACCGTGTGCCTCAGTCCAGCGGAATACTCAGCCCTCCCTGAGGACCAACAACTCAGGAGGGGGACCCTTGATGACATGAAGGCAGCAGTCCTTACTGCTGTATGGCAGGATAAGGCAGACCCCATAAAGGCTCTGCATAAGTGCCGAGAACGAGGGGAACACCCCTACAGCTTTGCCCAGAGACTTTGGGTCCAATTTGTCCGTGTTTTCAGGGACACCACACCTCTCTTACCGATGAACAACGGACGAATTAGGTCCACACCCTCATCTCCATGCCTCAGGAAGGGGGAGGATCCATGTGTGGGATTCTACCCCTCTGAAGTCTCTTGTAATGAGGCTTGGGTCCTCCGCAAATTAACTGCTGTATGGGAGAGGCACTTGACTACACAACAGCCATCTGGAAAGTCAGTCTGTATAACTGCAGTCCAGACTTCTTACAGCCCCCCTCCCCAACTTGGAGAAATTATTCATAGAATCTCTACAGTGTGGAAACAGGCTCTTTCAGTGCAACATGTATGCAGTCAATGGCATCCTGCACCTAGATGAAGCCAGCTATATTTCCAAATCTTACTGCCTAGGTTGCAGCACTAACTACACGATGGGAAAATGAAATGAATCATTGTGATTTTGCACAGAGGGCATAAGTCACTGCCCTAATGCATCTGTGGGTGCACAACTGAGAGATCCCTCACAGGTCACCCATCACCCTGGAAGAAGCAGGTTGCATAGATTTTGAGTGGCTGTCAAGTTCTGAACTCAGAGAGGATGGCCTCCCACTCTTGCAGCCCTAACTTCCCCTACCAGCATCCAGCATAGTTCAATCACCATGACCTGAGATGTATGGAGCCTGTAACAGTACTGGGGAGTGGAGTTTAGGTCAGAAAACTGTGGGCCTCGTGCATGACTCACATGTCCTGAGGGGCCATGGACCTGTGATCTCTTGTGGAGCTCGGTGCTCCTCATCTTCCGTATTGGGCTGCTGCTGCTCCTGGGTTGAAATTGGTCCTGCTCCTCCTGCACGCATTTTCATCTTCTTTAGGTAGTCAGCCACAGCAATGAAAGTGCCAGCAGCAGCAGGACCCGCACTTTTGGTGGAAAGGACTTAAATTGGGTACAGGAGGAGTGAAATGCATCAGTGGCATACCTTGCAGATGAGGGTGGTGAGGCAGGTGTGGGGGGGGTGTGGAAGAGTGGGAGGATGTGGGGAGGGAGGTGGTGCAGGGAGTGGGGAACGGAGAGGGAAGTGTGTGAGAGGGGGAGGGGGTGAAGAAAGGGAGAGTGGCCTGAGGGGGAGGGAGGGAGAGGGAAGGGGTGAGGAAGAAGAAAGGAGAGGGAAGGGGTGGAAAGGAGAGGGAAGGGGTGGGAAGGGGAGGGAAAGAAGGGGAAAGGATGCCAGGTGCAGAGAGGGAAGGGGTTGGAGGGGGAGAGAGGGAAGGTGTGGGAGAGGGAAGGGAAGGGGCGAGAGGAAGAGCTAGGAGGGAAGGAAGGTGATGAAAGAGGGAGGAAGGGTGAGGAAAGAGGGAAAGAGAGGAACGGTGAGGGAGGAGGCAAAAGAAAAGGGACGATGGACAGAAAGGGTGAAGAAGGAAGCAAGAGGGAAGTAGGGAGGGTGAAGGAGTGGATAGGGTGAAGTGGGAGGGATGTGGCAGCACGGTGGCTCAGTGTTTAGCACTGCTGCCACACAGTGCCAGGGAACCAGGTTCAATTCCAGCTTCAGGCAACTGTGTGGAGTTCGCACATTCTCCCTGTGTCTGCGTGGATTTCCTATGGGTGGTCCAGTTTCCTCCCACTGTCCGAAGATGTGCAGGTTAGGAGGATTGGCCATGCTAAATTGCTCACAGTGTCCAGGGATGTGCAGGCTGGGTGGGTTAGCCATGAAAAATGCAGGGTTACAGGGATAAGGCAGGGGTTTGGGTTTGGGTGGGATACTCTTCGGAGGGTCGATGTGGACTCGATGGGCCAAATAGCCTGCTTCCATGCTGTAGGAATGCTATGATTCTGTACTGATGGCTAAGCACACCTTACCGCACAGTAAGACATGCTGTTCGCAGATGATGGGGCACATGTCTGCATAATACAAAGATATTCAGGCTCAGCATGTGCAGCAAATTGGTGTAGATACCATGCCGGCTGATCAACCACCCAATGTCGAGCACAGAACATCTGCCATAACATCACCCTTCCAAACTGGACACATGTCAAATACTAAACCTTACACTGCATTCAGCAAAATTATTAAACTTGCACAATAGATGTGGGCTTAAAAGTAGTGTGGCTAAGTTATATGACTAGTAGTTCCCATTAAACTCCTTTTTGCTGTTATTGTTGATAATCTCAATATTATTGAGATGTCCAAATTCAATTTGCAAGCACCAATGACATATAGCAAATCGGCCTTGACCAGCATCTGACCCTTAGAAGACAAAGGGTGGTAGTGAACAGAAAATATTCAACATGGTGCTCAGTTACGAGTGGTGTACCACAAGGGTCTGTTCTGGGTCCTCTTCTGTTTGTGATTTTTGTAAATGATTTGGATGTAGGAGTGGAAGGGTGGATTAGTAAGTTCGCGGACGATACGAAGGTGGGTCAAGTTGTGGATAGTGCGGAGGGCTGTTCTAGTTACAAAGGGACATTCATAGGATGCACAGCTGGGCTGAGAAGTGGCAGATGGAATTTAACCCTGAAAAGTGCGAGGTGATTCATTTTGGAAGGACAAACTTGAAAGCAGAATACAGGGTTAACAGAAAGATTCTTGGCAGTGTGCAGGAGCAGAGGGATCTTGGGGTTCATGTCCACAGTTCCCTGAAAGCTGCCACCCAGGTGGATAGAGTTGTTAAGACGGGCTATGGTGTGTTAGCTTTCTTTAATAGAGGGATTGAGTTCAAGAGCCGTTAAGTTATGTTCCAGCTATACAAAAGCCTGGTTCAGCCACATCTGGAGTATTGTGTCCAGTTCTGGTCGCCTTATTACAGAAAAGATGTGGAAGCATTGGAAAAGGTGCAGAGGAGATTTTCCAGGATGTTGCCCAGAATGGGGGGAAGGTGTTATGAGGAAAGCTTGAGAGAGCTAGGGCTTTTGTCTTTAGAACGACGAAGGATGAGAGGTGACTTGATCGAGGTGTGCAAAATGATCAGAGGTATAGATAGAGTGGACAGCCAGAGACTTTTTCCTAGGGTGGAGGTAGCTATTACGAGGGGGCATAGTTTTAAAGTGAGTGGAGGTAGATATAAGGGAAACGTCAGAGGTAGGTTCTTTACTCAGAGTGGCAGGGGCGTGGAATGCATTGCCGGAGAGGGTAGTGGAGTCGGCCTCATTAGGGGAATTTAAGTGGCAATTAGATAGGATGATAGTATAAAGTAGGAGTGGAGGTTAGAAAGACCTTAGGTTTAGGGTAAAAGTTCGGCACAACATCGTGGGCCGAAGGGCCTATACTGTGCTGTATTGTTCCATGTTCTATGTTCTATGCATGCTATAGCAAATAAGTGATGAAATGATGTAAATTAAATACAACTGCACTTTGCAAATGTCTGCTTCACGTTCTTATCACTATAATATCATGGGGTCAAGCAATTATGGATCCTGTGCCTTTTCTCAACCAACTGACACTCCACCCATGTTTGGTGTTGTTCCAGCCATTTTCTATTCGTACTTCATCTCTAGAGCAGAGAAAGTGATGGTTGGGAATGCAAATTGCAGTGGCTACCTTCAGCACTTCTGCATGGTCAACAGGTAACCCACCTTGCCCCAATACTCCCAGTCCTTATGCCACACACTAACCCAACAGTCCATTTCAAACTATTCCGCCTAAATACAGACCCAACACACTGAACTTCACCTACAACTGTGCTTTCTGCCCATGAACCCTGGCACTTTGATGATGCTACCCTGCTCATCTATAGTCCTCCTTTGGAAGCTGCAGTGGTCACAATCAATAGTCTCCCCGTTCTATAGCCTACTATTCCCTCTGATGCTGTTCCTCAGTCCCCCATTCACATTAGCTTCACCTGTCTGTCCTTATCCCCATTTCTACAAATGTCTCTATTTCTGCTCCTCCCACCCTTCCCCTTCCCCTTCTGTAATTGAGCCCCTTGTTACCTCTATAGATTTTCATATTAAGCCTCCTGCAAGACTGATGAACAGTTGGAAACCCAGGACTGTATTCAGCCAGGACCTGTGAATGACTTTGAAGAACAGCTACTATACATGACTGACCAACCCCAACTGCTTTCTTAGATTCCCTACAATGTGGAAACAGGCCATTTGTCCAACAAGTCCACATCAACCCTCCGAAAAGCATCCCACCCAGACACATCCCCATCCCTTACCCTCTCTCTGCATTTACCATGGCTAACACATCTAACCTACACATCCCTGAACACTATGGGCAATTTAGCATGGCCAATCCACCTAACTTGCACATCTTTGGACTGTGGGAGGAAACCTGGCAATCCGGCAGGGGCCCACACAAATACAGGGAGAAAATGCAAACTCCACACAGAGAGTGGCATGAGGGTGGGATTGAACCTGGGTCCCTGGCACTGTGAGGCAGCACTGAGCCACTGCACTGCCCGTGCTTTGTTTACAATCCCTGAATGACAGCATGCAACTCCCATGACAGCTAATACTGGCCAAACAAGACCAACTACTGAAGTGTTCCCCTGATTGTGGACATCCCAAGGTCAATGACTGACTTGGTTGAAGCCCCTACACACCATGACCAACAGCACACCCCTCCCCCGACTGTACTGAAGATTGCACCCAACAATTTCAAGATGGCCAGTTGGTTGAAAAAGCATGCAGTATGTTTGCTACATGGGTTCTACAACATGCAGTAGGTGTTAGATTGTTGTCTTGGACAGCCATTTACAAGGATGCTGCCCCCAACCTCACTAGACAGTTCGCTACTAGCAAAAATGATAAGTGGATGATAAACAGCCTCTGACTGAAGCACCAATACATAACAAGCATGGCAAGGCAAGGATGTTGTGAGTGTGCAAGTAAACTCTAAGTGAGCAAAATCTAAGACGGCAAGCGTGTAGTCCTGAGGTGCAGGATCTCTGACATCCAAATATTCATTCCACATACCTGTCTGTGTGCACAAAGTATCCCTGCCATTGTCTTTTCAATGCTAATTGCCAGTGTGCCCTGCACAGCGAGTCTGAGCTTCCTAAACAGCCTGTCACTGTATCAGAGAGGTGCCATGATGGTTGCAATGGGTTGTCAGATGCTGGATGCCAATGCCCATGAATGAAAAGGTGCCTGCCCAGTGGATAATATCCTGAGATGTTGTTGCCCAGTGTCCAACATGGAGCATGGAGAAAGTGGTGAGCTGAATCAGCTAGGCACATCTTCTGATGCCTTTGTTGAGTTTTTCCAACATCAAGCTTGTTTGGTAAGTTTGTTAAGATGGGAGACTAAATTTAGTGAGGTGAACTGTGCCATTAACAAGGCATTTAGTAAGTGTTAATCACCTTCAATTGGCAACTTGCTTGTGCCCAGTGAGACTCTCACCACACCATTTGTCAAAAGCATAAAACATGGCTCAAGTTGCTCCCATTGTTGAAATGGGCCTCATCGCACTCGTCACCTAATTCTGGCACACATCTTGCCATAGCCCATGTTGCCCAGATTGCCTTAAGATTGCACCCTTTGTGGCCAGAAAGTCCAAAAGAAAATTGTAAATGTTGTGTAAGAAGTTTAGAACTCTGGAGTGATCTTGACACTCTGGAGTGTCATGACGTTGCTTCTCACTGGACATAAGCAGCATGGTACAAGTAGAAATAAGAGCGACAATAGGAACATGTGGAGAACGAGGCAGAAGACTATAGTTTAGCCTTGAGAATATTGGAAACACATGCAGAGATGCATGTGGAGCAGACCAACATGCATTAGTCAGTAAAGCTAACTGAACAGTCTTTCAATAATGCAACAGTCAGAGTAGAAGATAGTATATCTGTGGGGACTGTAGGGATTGCGCTCCAGAGATCTGAATGTCCAAGAAACTTTATCACAATCTTGTATTTGCTATGTGATGATATTACTGCAACTGTCTCAAGCAGGAGTTATGAAAGAGATACCTTCAAAGTCCAGACCAATGTCAAACAAGACTATATGATGGCCACGCACTATTTACAATCTACCTGATGGTAACTATTCACCTCATTAAATATCAATTGCCCTTTTGTGTAAGCACTAAGAATTGTCTAGAAGGAAAATTCTAACTGCTGCCTCTATGCCAAAACTAACTAACCACCACAGATATACATGACCTACAATTTCTGGATGACAGCAATATCGTTGCCTGCTCTACATCAGATTTGAAGCCACTCTCAATCTCATCACCTCTGCATACTAGAAACTCAGTCTCTTCTCAAATGTTGCCAAACAAAACATACATGCATGCAAATCTTCTCAGTCAAAGGTTCCAACTCCCATATATGTTGAAGAAGTGTCCCTGGAATACGTTGAGCATTTCCCATACCTCATCAGCAATCTCTCTCAAATGGCCACCATTGACTAGGTGATCCACCACTGCATCAGCTGTGCTGCCTTAACCTTAAAAACTGTGTAACTAGTGATTGGCAACAAAGGCCCCTGCAAGTCAACAAAATAGCAATGTGCAGAGTAGTTGTCATCTCATGCTCCTGTACTGCAGTGAGATCTGAAATGTGAATCAGTGTTATATAATAACGGTATACAAATTCCACCAGCAATGTCTCAGTTGCATTTTCCAGATTCAACGAAGGAACATTCAGAAAAATCTTAACGAATTTCATGAAGCCAGCGCTAAAAGAATTCAGGCATAACTCCTGCAAAAACAACTGCAACGGACTGGGGACTGCATCCAGGTGACTAAAACGTGTCTCACTCTACCCGATTGTTTTCTCAACTCTCCAACAGTTAGCATTCCAGGAAAGGACAAAAAAAAAGTTCAAAGTCACTCTCAGGTTCTTGGCTGCAAGGAGCTTGCTACCAATTGTTGAAAATTGCAGTAACTTGTTCATTAAGCTGCATTGTGCTTTGAGAACAAACACCTTAACGCTGAGGCAGAGTGACAACAGAGCAGGAAAGTAGAAGAAACAAAGGAGGCAGCATAAATGCAGGAAGGATGTTTCTGATGACAGGGGATTCCAGAACCAGTGTTCACAGCTTAAGCATACAGGGTAGGCCATCTGGAACTGTGATGAGGATGAATTTCTTCACCCAGAGAGTGTTCAGCCAGTGGAATTCTCCGCCACAGAAAGTAGTTGAGGTCAAAATTTAGAATGTTTTTCAGAAGGATTAGGTACAGTTCTTGGGGCTAAAGGTATCAGAGGGCGTGGGGTGAAAGCAGGTACAGGATACTAAGTTGAATGATCAGTTATTGAATTGTAAGGCAAGCTCAAAAGGTTGAATGGCATACTCCTGTTCCTATTTTCTCTGTTTCCATTTATTTTTCTAAATCCTGCATTCTGAATTCTAATACCTTGTGACACATCTTGCATTATGGGCCCAACGATCTGTGGATCAAGATACGGTCCATGCAGTCACATGAAAATCATGGCAGAAACTCACGACCCTGAGTATCAGCCATTCTTGAATGAAGACTAATGATAAATATTATCTATTTTCCCCTTCCAATACTTTTGGTCTCTTTTTAATTAAATTTTAAATGGCACTTTCTTTTATTTTCCACCTGAAGCACAATTCTCTGCTTTTCCATAATTAGTCCAGCTCCTTCTGACAGCCAAAACTGGACCAGAAATAATGAATAATGCATATAATCCCATCATGGGAAAAAAAAATGTGCATTAAACTATTGTACCTTTGCCCAGCACTAAGTATTCTCATTCTCAAATGAACATTGCCTGGTCAAAATAGCTATCTGCAGAATAAATTAATTGCAAATGATAGCCACTTTGTTCGACTAATGTTTATCTATTACTGTTCCTTCTTCTGGTAAATTTCCTTCTCTTGTGCTGAATTTGAACTAGCACATATTATCAAATACAATAAAGCTATAATGCGCCTCGATAATATCGTAAAGCATGCTGGCAAATTCTACTACCAGTAAAGTTCACATACAACTTCCTCACATATGCATAATATATTCCTTTGTATTATATTTTTAATCTTGTACTAACGCGTTCACTGACCTTGCTGGTCAGAAAATGTATCTTATTTTAATTATGGCTCAACTTCCCCACCTGTGAATAATAATCAACATAGGTGATTTCAGTTCCATCTGCTTTTTTGAATTTGTTGGTAGGTTTCACAGACCAGTCAATGTCATCGATGCGATATGTTTTGTTATTGTATCTAGGAGAAACAAACACTGAAGTAATGTAAAAACCTAACATAAAAATGACAACCTAGATTTTTCTTCAAGTTAGATTAGCATTGTTGGATAATTCAATAAATGTGCAGCTGCTCCCAAATAGCCCCTACTACTTCTGCATTTCCACTGAGCCAACATTGAGCGTACATCTGTCCGAAAATGAGTTTACCTATTATAACTACTATAGCTACAACTGAGACAAAACAACACGTTTTATTTATACTTGAGCAAAGTTGGACAGAGAAGGGATTTGTTCGTACCTGAGATTCAGTGCTATTAAGAAGGGCAGAAGATTTTCTTTCATAAACGATGGCTATTTTAAGTTTACAATTCTGCATTTCTTCAACTGACTAAATTTAGGACACTGGCCATGCAAAACTGCAGCAGAACTCCAAGCCATTCTTTGGATAGTTCAAGGCAGAGTCAAATGCCAAGGTCAAGACGCATCCTTAAAGTGAGTAGGGGACTCACTCTTCTACATCTCCACTAACACTTCAGCTAAATGGAAAGTCAATATTCATGTTTGGTAACATGATGGGACCAGGGCTTTAAAAGGTGTATTTTGTCCTGGTTTTATTTAAAATGAAGAGAAGTTCAGTTAGAGGTAGAGAGTGGTCTGTTCCCAACCAATAACATTAACAGCCTGTGAGGCCTTGGAGTTTTCTTTAAAAAATGTTGGAACAATAGAAGCAGCATGAAGGGATGGGGTCAAGCTCTCACAGAACCAGGATTTTTGTTTAACTTTCAGCAGCTTTTGGGGTTTAGAAGTTGCTAAAAAGCTTCAGTGGCTCAGTGGTTAGTACTGCTGCCTCACAACACCAGGGGCCTGGGTTTCATTTCGTCCTCACGCAACTGTCTGTGTGGAGTTTGCACATTCTCCCCGTGTCTGTGTGGGTTTCCTCCCACAGTCCAAAGATGTGCAGGCTACGTGGATTGCCTATAGTGTTCAGGGATGTGTAGATTAGGGGGATGGGTCTGGGTGGGATGCTCTGAGGGTTGGTGTGGACTTGTTGGGCTGAAGGGCCTGTTTCCACACTGTAGGGATTCTAAGGATTTCTCCCTGCTACAGTAAAACGCTTGTGTGCTCTCTCTCATACACATAGCTTTCTCTTGATGTTTTTTCTTCCCAGACTGGGGCATTGTAAGTGAGACAATCTATTTAACTGAATTTGTCTTTGTCAAGAGTGTGTTTACAGGATGTTACTACATTGGGACAGTTGCTGTTTAATTGTTAAATAATCTATTATTCTGTTGAGTTTTCCAAAAGAGTTAAGTTATTCCAATTCTTCTTTGTTTGTTTGTATTGTTACAGTAGTGTAAGAATAAAGTGTGTGTCGCTTCAAGCCTGGTAGTTTGATCAATTTAATTGCATCCTGAATACAATGGCTTACACTTGCCTTTAAAAATAAGAAAAAGTTGAGGTCCAGGCTATCTTCTCAATATATATTGAGGGGATTTGTTCTAGTCCATAACAGTAAGAATAATGTAACAATGTTTCTGTAACAATGTTGTTAGATCCAGAGAACTGAAATTGTCTTGAATCTTTACCATGCCGGCAACTGAGCCCAACAGCAGACAATCCAAATTTCTGCAATGCTACAAGATCAATTCATCATCAACAATGGAAATGAAATGGAAATGAAAAAGATGCTCAAGAATACTAATATTTTGATTTGAGATTGTATTACAGACTTTCAAAGACCATTCAATTGACTTGACCTAAAAGCAGTTCATTAACAACTGGTCAATGGCACGGTTCTCAATTAACCTTCTTTCTTTTACCTCTAAGCCTCATGTGCAAGCACATTGTGTAAGGTTGTCTGTGATCCTGTGACATTATTGCTAGTTGTTCTACAACAAATAATTTGGAACAAAATACATGAAAATACAATGGTAGTTACTCAATTTTGAAGAATTATACTTGCATTTTTATAGGTGAAACGTCCACTGAGCTTCTCTTTCAGAATATAACACAGAAAAAGCAAACAGAATTTACAAAATCACATGAACGAGAAAACAGATAAAACTTCTAACTCAGAACCTTTAACTGCACAATGTTAACTAATGAAATTAAATGAAATGTTGCAACATTAGCTGGAATTATTAATTACAATTTCATCAAATAAGTGAACAGCCTGGTCCACCATTAACTTTAAAGATTTCAAATACTGTTTAGTTTTGATTTTTGTTTTGCTGATTATAATTTTTTTTCAATTTTGAAAATATTTTCATCTTTGTTGTTATGACTAGTAATCACAACAAAAGATGACAATAAGCACTTATATGCTGACTAGCAATTGTAGCTGTCCCAGTTTGTTTGTTTACCTTGTAAGGACAACAAATCCCACTAATTCTTTCATGCAGGTATCACTGAAATGCTGGTCACCAACTCTGTTGTACAGCTCAATCATGAAGTCTAATACAGTTTCATTACGCAGAACTTTGTGGCTTATGTCAACAGACAACAGGATCTGGGTCTCATATCTCAAGACTGAAGTAGAAAAGCCTGGCCATAAAATCAACCTGGAATTAGAAAAACACCTAACATGTAAATACATGGCTGTTGAGTGTTTAGGCACTCTCCAAATACAACAAAATTGAGATGAATTCCAATTCTGATTTCAGTATGGAAGAGGAAGAGAAGTCAAATATTGGTAGATGAGGCATTGGATTAGCAGAACATAGGATGATTCAAGAACTTGATAAATAATTAATGACTGCAAATTTTTTATTGACTGAGACTGATTTTTCTGTTGGACTACCTATTTTCTACTAGCTGTTTATATGCCTCTTCCATATTCAGTTCCTGCTTCGGAGATATTTCACTCTTCTCTGGACTAGTTGTGATTTGTTCCTGCTAGTTTCATACTGCTGTGAATACCACTCCCAAGGGACTAAACACACACAGTTTAATTGCAATTTACTTTCTGTGACTGCTGACTGTGACCACTCAATCCCCACTCATCCTTTAAAATTCCTCAATTGCCTTTGAAGCTTTCTTTGAACCACATTATGCTCCTTCCAATCATGTTTGTTCCTAACCACCTTACAGACAATCCTTAGGCCACTTTACTGTGGTCCCATGGACTCTCATTGGCTTTTGGAGCTGTTGGTTAATGAGTTTCACTTACACTACACTTCACCCTTTTGCTGGTGCAATGGGTCCCACCTCAGCAACACTTGAGCCCGCTATACAGTTCCACTGAACTCCAAGATTAGTCTTTCCTGACACAAGATCAATTGCCTATTTTTCCCTTGCTCTCTATTTCTACAGGAGTAACTTTCTCCAATGCTACCATTGATAATTTGTCCTACATATTTCCTAGATATAGCCTTGCTCCATAAGTAAATCTGAAGTTAAAAGGGCAGAGCTTCTTATTTATTCTTTCTTGGGGTGTTGGCATCACTGGTAAGGCCAGTGACAGTTGCCCTTGAATTGGGTGATTTTACAGACCACTACATTGCTGTGAATCTGGAGTGTGGTGCAGGACAGACTAGGTACAGTTGACAAAGGTTCTTTCAAGAAGGGCATTGGTGTATCAGATGGGCCTTTATGACAATTGATTTTAGTTTCGTAGCCACCATTACTGAGACTACCTTACAATTCCAGAGTAATTGCATTTAAATTCCACCCAGTTGCCATGATGGGATTTGGACTTACAGCATTAGCCTGGGGCCTTTGTGACATTACCACTACACCATTATCTCCCAGCTAGCTGACTCCATGCAGGTATTTTTGATACCTGATTCCAAATTTTCAGATCATAACTTTGGAGTATTTTACATCGTCTTCTCAGCCAACTTTGTTTATGTTCCACCTAATCTCTACTATGTATTTCCCTTTGTGGCCGTTAATAGTTTTGACGCTTCAAGACCCAAGTCCACTACTTACACCTCTGTTTCTGTTCTTGACTGCAAAGACTTCTTCCCCTCTCTGGTCTCTTCCCACAGATGGAGAATCCAGCACTGGCAATTATCATCTCAGGGTAAGAGATCAGCTTTTTAGGATTAGGAAGAGAAATTTCCTCACCCAGAGGGTGGTGAATATTTACAATTCTCCACTGGAGGACTGCGGGTGCTCAGTTGGTGAGAACGTTCAAAAATTAAACAAATATATTTATGGTCATTAACGATATCAAGGAATATGAGGCTAAGGCAGCGTGGTGATGTTGATGAAAGAGTTAATCAATGATCTTAATAAACTGCTAAATATGCTCAATTGATGATACGGTCCAAGTCACTCTTCTTGCTAATGTTCTGATTGATCACCAATCTCAGGTTGAATTTCTCTTAAATATTCCAAATGATCCCTACTGTGTCCTTCTCAACATTCTCTAAAAGGCTCCTTGAGGTAATTATCATTGTTTCATTACAAGCAGCACCTAAAATTGGTTCATTCTGCAATTTTTCTTTTCCACACATCCACTGAGTGGTCACCTCACCAATCTCTTGCCTACATCCGTCTTCCTCCTATATAATTCTGTCCATTCAAAAACACTAAGCTGAATTTAATAGGTAAGACGAAGGTACATTCACAATGCTGTTGTTAGTGGGCTTCACAACTGTGAACTAGCAACAGAGTAGCAGTAATATACATCCTAAGCAAGTCAACATAACTTGGAGATGAAGAAGGCAATGATGTCCTCATAAACAATGTCCTTCCCAGTATTGCAGTTTTGGGAGGTGCTGCCAAAGAAGCTTTTGCTACAAATTTGAAGTCTTATAAGATGGTTATGATGGATATGTTTTAAACCATCTCTTGAAATTCATGACTATATAATCATACACAATTTGAGTATAGCCAAAAAAAGACAACAGTCAAATTTTTTCATCTTGCATTCATCAGGAAAAACTTGCACAATGACCAAATCTAAAAAGGAACAACTTACAGTGCATGAGCACAGGGCACTGACTGGTTAACAAGTGGACTCTAATTAGTAGAGGTATTGTCACAGAGAATGCACCAGTAAATGGACATCTTCAAGCTCTGGTTCAGATGAAAAAGGTGGATGTGCGATGGTGCTGGTCTTTCTATCTGCAAAGGATAGGGCTGTGTGTGAGAATATATGGGATTTCTAGCACCTGTAAATGAGTAGCTCTGTGAAATCTTACAGTTGTAGAGTCATTGAGTAACACAGCATGGAAACAGGCCCTTTGGCCCAAACTGGTCTATGCTGACCATGGTGCCCATGCAGCTAGTTCCAGTTGCCCACATTTGGTCCATATCCCTCTAAACCCTTCCCATCCATGTACCTATCCAAATGTTTTTTTAATGTTGCTGTTGTATCTGCGTCAACCACTTTCCCTGGCAGCCCATTCCATATATGCACCACTTTCTGCATGAAGAAGTTGCCCCTTAGGTCCTTCTTAAATCTTTCCCTTCTCACCTTAAACCTATGCCCTCTAGTTTTCAATTCCCCATCCCTGGGAAAAAGACTATATGCATTCATCCTATCTACGCCCCTCATGATTTTACACACCTCAACAAGGTAACCCTTCATTCTCCTATGTTCCAAGGAATAAAGTCCTTTCATGGCCAACCTCTCCCTATAACTCAGGCCTACTAGCACCGGCAACATCCTCGTAAATCTTCTTTGCACACTTTACAATTTAACTAAATATAAACTGAAAGAACTGCAGATGCTACAAATCAAGAACAGCAGCATCTGATTTTTTTTCTTCACAGATGCTGCCAAACCTTCTGAGCTTCCAGGAACTGCTGTTTGTGTTCTAGTTTAACTAGTCCTTATGACAGGGTGACCAAAACTGTACACAATACTCCAAGGGCGGCCTTACCAACAACTTATGCAACTGTAACATAATATCCTAACTCCTGTACTCAATGTCTCGACCGATGAAGGCCAGCATGCTAAATGCCTTCTTCGCCAATCTGTCTGGTTGGGACACCTTTTTCAACAATGTACTTGTACTCCTAGGTCCCTTTGTTTCACAAACTCCTCAGGACCTTACCATTTACTGCATAAGTCCTATCTTGGTTTCACTTTCCAAAGTGCAGCACCTCACACTTACCTGTATTGAATTGCATTTGTCAATCCTCAGCCCACTTCACCACCTGATCAAGATCCCTCTGTAATTTTTGATAACCTTCCTCACTATCAACAATACCTCCTAATTTTGTATCATCCACAAACTTACTAATCATGCCTTGTACATTCAGATCCAACTGAACTGATAATTATAAACTGGTAAAATATGATATGAATTAAAGTGCTGGTGTGATTTTAGGTATAATAAGCCTGGTGAACTGTATCTGTTTGACTAACAAACCAAATCAAACCCACAGCTCCTTGCAACATGACCACAGCTCAAACTTGCAAAACTCAGAACAAAATGCCCAACATTAGATTTAACTTTGTAATCAGACAACAATCACTAAGAATTACTCTAACCACCAATGTGCAACTTAAGTCTCCCTAAGAGACTCTGAACAGGAACAGAGAGGGAAGGAAAACAGCAGCTATGGCAGTCCACACAGGGAAAAGGCTATTTTCATTGTTAACCACCATGCAGAATGCTGCAGGAAGCTTGTCCATTGGCTGAAGAGAAGGAGTCCATAGCACTTTAACAATGTTGAAAGCTGTGCCCTGGAGAGGCTGACAGAAGAAATCACCAGAGTGGACTTTGCTGCCGAAATTTCAGTCAGAAGATAGCAGGACGAGGGAGAGGATATACGTCGTTATTGATGCTATGACTCAGCAAAATGCAGAGGAATGAACAATTGGAAGCTGCGAATGATTTTAGATCATTTCTTGAAAAGACTACAATTATGTGCACATATGTAGGCGGCATGTGGTTATTAGTTACATTAAGATATTAATAACGATTAGCTTTTCTAAATCTTAGTTGTCTGCCAAACAATGTTTAGATGATACTGATTATAATTCATCTGTTGCCGCAGATATATTAAAACTTGAAATCTGGTCATGTGATTTAAGTTGGTCACTAGGAATTCAAAACTATTTTTAAACAAGTTATTGGTGTCAATGGAGATAACATATTTGTAACATATTATCATATTTGTAGCGTAGTACACACTTCAGCCATGGTACAACACTGGCAAGGTTTTGGGCTAGTGAATGAAACAGCAGGTTTTCTTACCATATCTTAGCAAACTTGCCTCGTTAACTACTCATGCCAGTCTAACAGCAGCACTCAGATTTGATTATAACCCCACTCTAAAACTTAACCTAGAAAAACTCGCCAGATATTACAGAATGGATCAAAATCCCTGGCACTGATACCATCTTTAAAGCCCGCTTTGCCCCCTGACTAAGTATACTTAGCCTGAGGCTACCCTGCACCACTCCCAATATTTGGCCTGGGCATGGCAGAGAAAGGAAAATTTGCACCTCGTTTTGTGGCAGGTATCTGGAGGTCCTGCTGGAAAAGTGGTGCAGAAGTAGGACATCTTACCCCTGGACAGCAATGGCAGCCACAACATCAGCCATCTGGAGCAATGCACAGCAATGTAGGAAGAAGGTCAATAATTTTCTCCACTCTCCCAGCTTCAGTGCTACTAGGGGTGGCATGGTGCCTCAGTGGTTAGTACTGCTGCCTCATTGCACCAGGGACTCAGATTCAATTCCACCCTCAAGCAACTGCGTGGCGATCTGCGTGTGTTTTCTCTGGGTGCTCCAGTTTTCTCTCACAGTCCAAAGATGTGCAGATTAGGTGGACTTGTTGTCCTAAATTGCCCATAGTGTCCAGGGATGTGTAGTTTAGGTGAATTAGCTGCGAGACATGCTCTTCAGAGGGTTGATGTGGATTCAATGGGCCAAATGGCCTATTTCCACACTGTGGGAATTCTATGATGTTCTCTCTCTGCTACTGTACTCACCTCCACTTCATGCTCTACCACTCTTACTATTGTCTGTAACATTTTCCCTCACTTGATCTCACCCACCCTAATCCCTGACATCATTAACCCTCCATGCCCTGTGCACTGCCTATTCATTCCAGACACATTCCTTTCTGCAATAAAACAGCTCTGCCACCTACTTCAATTGCCCATTATATCTACCTCCCTCTCATCCCAGGAAGAAAACAGCCCAAAATAGACCACAAGAAGTCTAGACAAATGGAGGGCTGCCTGACATTCAGCTCCTCACCCCTTACGAGGAGAGTACCCTGATGCTATCCACCTTAAGCAGCTAATTAACCATAATTTGGACTGGTATCAGAGGCTGCCCTTGACTTACCGTAATGGGACCACCTAACTGAAGGCTATTTCCCTTGCTACGACTGAGGACTGCTGACAACAATGAAAAGCCTCCTGGTTTTGTGTGTGTGCCAACGAGCATAGCATTACAGCAGCACTATGAGCCTGGTATCTCTGGCTGAGGGGCAAGATGCAAAAAGGTAAGGCAAGACGCAAAAAGGCAAGGCAAGACAATGCAGGGAGCATCCAGGTGGGTTCAAAGTGAGTCAGCACTGAGAAAGAAGGCAAACAGCCCAGAGATGCTTGCTGTTGCATTCCAAGGTGCAGCACAGAAGTTTGGAAGCATCCTGCAAGTGGACTGGAGATGAGTCATGAGGGTTCTTAGAGACTGGCACAAGTCAGATGCCAATATCTGTAGACATAGGGTACATGTCACGGCTCCCCATGCAGCATAACCTGAAATATTGGTGCCTTGTGTCCAATATGGAGATTGTTTGGAGAAAGCAGTCAGTTGAAATTATCAGGTGCCCACTTGTGATTTCTTGCCATGCAGTTTACTCTCGGTATAACAGAAATCTACATAGCAATGAAATTAGTCTGCAGTTATTAAGGTCAATAACAAGCAATAATCCCCCTTAATAGGCAACCTACGTAGCAAGGCTCATGCCTCAATAACCAAAACCTATTTAAAACAGGCAGCATGCTTTTCCTGATGTCAAGATAGGCTTTCCTAAACATGTGTATGATTCTGCCACACCTCTCATCATAATCTATGATGGTCAGGCCCCTCTAAGATTCCATCCTCTATTTTTGCAATATAATGATTACCTATTTCCAATGCAGTAATCATACCTGGCGGACATGTTACTCACCCTTTAGAAGATATGACCCAATTCTTGTCTGCAGATTATTTACTCGTCACTGTCAGCTCCCAATAGAATCAAAATATAGTTAACAAATACTGTTACATTGCCTCAGATTTCATTAGTAGCTTATGGAGACGCAAGGTTCAGTTCTGACTGATGGAAGTTGTTTTTCCTTTCTGCTTTGATACAGCAACTCTTCAAAGCTGGAGCAGTAAATTAGGTTTGCCGATCATCTCAATTTGCTGTTTGAAGGCATTCCAATTTCCTACAGTCAATATGTGCATTCACTATATTTTCATGACTTATACCAGCTAACTAGATTATTGTTGCTTAGTAAATGCAAAAACATTATTATAGATACACTAATATTAACTGATTTATCGGCATTCCTGCTAATTAAGTTGATTTTTTCAAATCAGCTAAGGGCAAAGTGATAAAACAACAGTGATAAACTTCTAGAGAAATATGACTGCTGAAAATGACAACTTATTGAAGTTTTGTTGTGTATTCATCAGGACCTTTAGCAAGAATACCAATTCAAAGGGAAAAGTACCTTTCTACCACATGTGAGGAGAATGTTGATTGGTTAGCAAATAGACTTTGATTTGTAGAGGCACTGCCAAGGACAGTGTACCAATTAATGATGGATAACAGGCCCGAAACGTCAGCTTTCCTGCTCCTCTGATGCTGCTTGGCCTGCTGTGTTCATCCAGCTCTACACCTTGTTATCTCGTTAATTGCAAGGCTTTGTTTAAATTTGGTTGATTCTGTTTGGCTATTTTTCAGATACCTTCCTTTATAATCTGGATAAACATTAGCGTACAAAAAATTACACTGACAACTAATTTAAGATTGTCAGTCAGGCTCACAGTGTGGAACACTTGCAAATACTGGAGACTACGTATATTAATATATAGGCTCCTGGTTTGCAGGCAGAAGGAACATTGGATGCAATATGCCTGTTTCAGCTCAACCAAATAGGTAACAGTCATTTGCTGGCTCCTTTCTTGGGGAAATGCCATAACCAATCACAGTGAACCTGCCTGCTTTAAAATTTAAACAAAGCCTCGCAGTTAATTATCAATAATCGTTCATGCTGCATTCCCCATGGAAATGCACCCCCCCCACCCCATCAGTATCCACTTTCCAACTAATTAGAACTATTATAATAAGATGTGCTTTTAAGAAGGATTTGTTCTGTCCTGTTTCTCTTGAAGAGGAGTTTGTAAATCTGGTACTGTGGTGTCAGCTCCATAGAAAGCAAATAACTTTGTATTTTTTTTAATTAGACAAAAGATGCATGAGTGGGTAGCCTCACACAGACACAGGGTTTTAGTTTTTCTTTCAATTGTTGTTGAAGTTGGTGTTTTGGAGTTGCACCTGCTATATACGACTCTCTCCTTGCTGTTGCAAAAGCTCGAGTGCTCTCTGTGCTGCTAGATTCATTCTGCTGGCGTTCCTTGTTCTGGACTGGAGAAGATAGTTAGTGAGAGAAATCTGTTTTGCTGAATTTACCTTTGCCAAGGGTGTATTCATGGGATGCTGCTATATTGCAACAGTTAATGAGTAGTAGTTAAATCATGTAGTATTTTGTTAATTATTTCAATAGAGTTAAAGTCACAACAATTCTTCTTTTATTGTTTGTATTTTAATGGCAATGTAAGAATAAAGTAATGTTTTGCTTATAGCGTAACAGTTTGACCAATCAAACCACTTCTGGAATGCAGTGCCTCACACTTAACTTTAAATAAAATTTAGAGTCTAGGCTGTGTCCTTGATTTAGAGATAGTAGGAACTGCAGATGCTGGAGAATCCGAGACAACAAGGTGCAGGGCTGGATGAACACAGCAGGCCAAGCAGCATCATAGGAGCAGAGAGGCTGACGTTTCGGGCCTAGACCCTTCATCAGAAAAGGGGGAGGGGAAGGGGGTTTTGAAATAAATAGGGAGAGAGTGGGAGGCGGATAGAAGAGGGATAGAGG
>NC_063337.1:62911708-62958452 GCF_021869965.1 Rhincodon typus | reverse complement strand
CCTCTATCCCTCTTCTATCCGCCTCCCACTCTCTCCCTATTTATTTCGGAACCCCCTCCCCCTCCCCCTTTTCTGATGAAGGGTCTAGGCCCGAAACGTCAGCCTCTCTGCTCCTATGATGCTGCTTGGCCTGCAGTGTTCATCCAGCCCTGCACCTTGTTGTCTAACATTGTTTCCAAGTTCCTTTTCTGAAAACAACAGAAATGGATAGACTGGCTGTCAGCAAGGAAAACCAGTGGCAGGGAGCTGAAGGCTTGAGACCACTGCGATAAACCAGTGTTATCAAGAAGGAACAGAAACCTCAGCAAACTAATGCTGCAGGAGAAAAAAATAAGCTGGCAGGTGATCAGATGAAGAAAGAGCGGTCAAAAAGCAATAAGGAGGGGCGAAAAGAAGCTTAACAAAGGATTGGAAACAGGAGGTACATGTGGAGCAGGTCGGAGAGTAACAGTCCAATGGTCAGGATTGGACTTAGCTAAAAGTGTCCCCAAGTGGCCTGTGGTGCACATCCTCAATTCCTGGCCCACAATGAGTCCTCCCTTCCCTGTTCCACTGCCAGATGTCACAATCACTGGAAAACTCTTAAAGTGAAAACTCATTTTAAATCGGCTCCTATGAGAGCACAAACAAAGTATGTTAATTAACTGGAATTGCTCGAAAAGCTTAGCAGGTCTGGCAGCATCTGTGGACAGAAGTCAGAGTTAACATTTTGGGTTGAGTGATCCTTCCCCAGAACTGGGTTCTGCTGAGCTTTTCAAGAAATTTCTGTTTTTTGTTTCTGATTTTCAGCATCCGCAGTTTTTTGGTTTTCCTGTTAATTAACTGTCCTGCCTCATTATGTTTAAACGCTACGCAATCCCACAGCTGTACTATGTGCCAGCAGCTTACATAGAAAACACACTGCAGGTGCAGCAAGCAAACAGCCATGTCTTAGGATGTAGTTCTCATCAAGCTCAAGGGAGGCAGCCATCAATCAAGGATCCCAGTACAGTAAGTCAGGGGCAACCTCCAATATTAGCCCAGGGGATTGCCCATGGTCAGGCAACTAATTGTGGTGTTTTTCGTCAGAGGGCCTATTCCTCTGTAGTCCGGGGAGTAGGTTACGGTCAATCGTGGCATTCCATTAGGTCACTCAAGGGGATAGGACACCGTCAATCCGTTGGGTCTGCCCACAGAAACTAAAGGGAAAAAGAGTGGTGGGGGTACAAAGGGATCTGCAGTTAGGAGAAGGAGACTCAGGAACCTCTTCACTGGGATTGAGGGGTGCAGGCTGCGGGCAATGACAATTGTGAAGCAGTGCAACAGGATTTCTTTGGGGATATAGCAAAGCATGGATGGGAATGAGGTTATGCGGGAGAGGGCATCATAAATGGTCAGGAGCAGCTTGATTTCACAGGGGTGACAGTATATGACCACACCTGGCATGGTGGGCAGCCGCAGGCTCAGACAGGTTAAATGGAAACCTGGGGAGATGCAAAGCCTGTGGAGTTCACAGATAGGGCTGCCAGAAAGGTGATCCGGATGTTTAAGGCCTCACTGACATATTGACAGATGTTGGAAGCTAGTGGTTGAGGAGTACTCATTGCCACCTTCCATCGGTGTTGGACATCAAAAGTATGCAATGGGAAAGGAAAGGGCTACAACCTCACAGCGAGTAGGCAAAGCAAGAGTGTTGACCTGTGAGAGGGCTGGGAGGACCTACCAACATGAGGCCCTTTGAAGGGAAATAAAATTGCACAAATACACAAGCATTGTAGAGGACACAGACCTGTGAGGTCTTGGCCATCCTAATGCCTTCTGTTTGCTATGCACCTCTCTGCCTCAAACATCAGTGACCACCTCATTCATACTATCACTTTTGGACCCAGAGACCAAGTAAAGAACAGGGATGCTGTAGAACAAGGGGCAATGTTGTCATCAGGACATCATTCTTAATCTTGTTTCTGCATGCTACAGCAGGCTCTCAACATACACATCGATCCATGGTGCATTGTGTGTAGACGTGAAGTCAGGAACCACACTGACACTGTGTACCCAGAGTTACAGAAACTCAGATAAACAGATGTAAAGCCAAAACAGTGATATTTGCACAAACCTGAAAATTAATGTATAATGCATTGTTGCTTGTGCAACTGAAGTGCCCTCAGTATGTTTTACTCCTCCTCAGGGGTGCAGAATGGAGGTTGAGGGCCCGCCCACTTCTAAAATCTATTAACAGGAGGGCTTTGTGTGCGGTTCATCCCTAAGATTTATGCCTTCTGGCATTGTCTTGTATCCTTGCAAGGGAGGGGTATTTGGAGTATTCATGAGGCTCCCTGTTCCTGTCACCACAACTTTGGTCTCGAGAACATATGGCATGGTTGATAATGTGTGCTCTTCTCCAGTAGACCCCAAGGCAGCTAGATCTGGCTGCCCATGCAACTACCAAACTATCCACGAAGCTAGACAGACATCACATAAATCACTGGACTGCTGCATCTTCTGGGAAATGAGGGCCGTTGCATCATACATGTCTGTTTGGCATTCCTGTCCCTATCTATGCATTGTGACAAAGCCCCTGATTGCTAACACTATTGGGTCCTCTCCTGCCTGGAACTGAGCAGTTGCCTGGCCTCTGGCAGTCCACCAAGTCCCACCGGCCTGGGACGTTTCTTCCAAATGCAGAACTGTCACAGTGCAGTTCTTCCAACTTTCTAAGGCTAACATTTCCACTAAGGTGTCAGTATCTGTACTGGTGAGGGCTGCAGGATGCTCTCTCTGAAGTCTCCGTAATCTCATGATCAGAGGTTGAGGACAAGGCTTCCAGCAAAGCTTCCTTGGAGGTGATGGATATGCCAGTGGTACGTGCAAGACAAAAGAGAGAGGGGTGCTGTAGTGGTCAGTGATTAGACATGGTATGCAATGAATGACACTGATGGTTATATGTACGTCAACTGTTGATTTTTTTTTTCCTGAATAGTTCTTAGGAACTGATTAACAGTCATATCGTATGATGATTAGCTATGCTTTAAAATAATTCTATAATTTTAGTAAATTCAAATGAAACCTCTGATGCAATGGCATTAGTTCTGGTTAAGGAGTTATAACAGCTATTGGCTGTAATGTCCCGTTTTTCTCTTTTTTATTCATTGACAAGATCAGTTAAATTCCAGTATTTCTTTATCTGTTTTAGTGTATAAAATGTATATGTATGTGTAACCTGTGTGGGCGTGCTGATGGATTATTCCATACCAATAATTAACTTGTAATATTTCAAAAGACGAACATGGCCATTTAGCGTATCTTAATTCATACACCAGAAAGACTACTTATTACTCCATCTCAAATTTTGTGACTGGTTCTGGAGTTTTAGTTGCAATACTCTACCAGATTTCCATACATTTATTATACTGCATGTGAAGAAGTTCTTAACGTCAGTTTTAAAGTTTCCATTTGTTGTTTGAAATAGTGTCCCTTTGTCTCATTTTCAGAGTTTAGTTTGAAGCAATGTTTAGTAACATGCATATTCTGTACCTCTACAAGTTCACTTCGGTCACTTTCATGAATGGATAGTAGCCCCTCAGAACTCTTAGGATATTTTAATTAGATTGTCTAAGTTTTTTGCACCCTATGATCTGCATGTACTTGCTTATTATGATCTGCCATACTGCTCAAAACAAAGCTTTTCGCTGTACTTAGGTATACATGACAATAAATAAATCAAATCATATCAAAATAAATGAATGTCTTCTCATATGATGAGCGGTTGAGAATTCAGAATCTGAACTCTATGGACTTTAGAAGAATGAGGTAATCTGATTGAAACTTTTAGGATACTGAAAGGCCTAAATAGAGTGGACGCGCATGAGGTGTTTCCACTAGTGGGAGAAACCACTGTGTACAGTAGGGGGCACAGCCCCAGGAGGAAGGAACGACCCTTTAGAACTGAGACAAGGAGTAATTTTTTCAGCCAGAGGGTGGTGGCTCTGTGGAACTCAATGCTGCACAGGGCTGTGGAGCCCAAGTCATTAAGTGTATTTAAGACAGAGATGGATAGGCTCTTGATTAGTAAGGGAATCAAATGTTATGGAGAGAAGGCAGGAGAATGGGGTTGAGAAGCATATCAGCCTTGATCAAACGTTGGAGCAGATTCACAGGACTGAATGCCTAATTCTGCTGCTATATCTTACTGTCTTATTGTGTTATGCAATTCAGTTTGAAAACTGATTGTCCACTTGAAGAACGCCTGGAAGACTTCTTGATACCGTTTCCTGAACTGCCTTCATGAATCGCTGGAGTCCACCTGATGTAGGTCAATGCACAATGCCCCTGGGGAGCGAATTCCAGGATTTTTACCCAGCGACTGTGAAGGAATATTTCCAAGTCAGGATGGTAACTGGCTTGGAGGGGAACTTGGTAGGGACAGGTGGTGGTGTTCGCATTTATCTGCTGCCCTTATGCTTCTAGATGGAAATGATCATTGGTTTGGTAGGTGCTGCCTAAAGATCTTTGGTGAATTTCTGCAGTGCATTTTGTATATAGGACACATTACTGCTTCTGAGTGTTGGTGGTGGAGAGGGTGGATGCCAATCAGGAGGGCTGCTTTGTCCTGGATGGTGTCAAGCTTCCTGTGTGCTGTTGGAGCAGCACCCATCTAGGCAAGTGGGAATACTTGTACCTTGTAGAATGTGGTTAAGCTTTGGGGAGTCAGCAGGTGAGTTACTTGCTGCAGTATTCATTGCCTTTGACTTGCTCTTGTAGCTACTGTGTTTACGTGGTGAGTCCAGTTAAGTTTCTGTTCAATAGTAACCCCCAGGATTTTGATAATGGGGTATTTAGTGATGGTACTACAATGAATTTCCAGCGGTAGTGGTTAGATTCTCCCTTATTGGAGACAGTCATTGCCTGGCAAATATTACGTGCTACATGTCAGCCAAGGCTGGATATTGTCCAGATCTTGATGCGTTTGAGTTTCTGAGGAATCGCGAATAGTCCTGAACATTGTGTAATCATCAGCAAACGTCCCCACTTCTGATTTTTTATGATGGAGGGAAGGTCATTGGTGAAGCAGCTGAAGATAGTTGTACCTAGGACACCACCCAAAGGAACTGGATGTCCTGGAGCTGAGATGACTAACATCCAATAACCATTAACTATCTTCATCTGTGCCAGGTATCACTCCAACTGAGGGAGAGTTTGCTGATCCTCACTGATTCCACTTTGCTAGGACTCTTTGATGCCACACTTGGTCAAATGAAGCCCTGATGTTAAGGGCAGCCACTCTCACCTCACCTCTGAAATTCAGCTCTTTTGTTAATACTTGAACTAAGGCTGTATTCAGAGCAGGAGCTAAGCAGCACTAGTGAAACTTGGTATCAGTGAGCAGACAGTGGCTAAACAGTTGCTGTTTGATAGCACTGTTGACACCTTCCATCACTTTATTGATGATCGAGAGTAAACTGATGGGGTGATAATTGGCTAGATTGGATTTGTCTTGCTTCTTTTGTGTACATAAAATACCAGGACAATTTTCCACATTGTCAGGTAGATGCCAGCATTGTAACTGTACTGGAAGAGCTTGGCTAGGGGAACAGCAAGCTCTGGAGCTTGGTGTAGAGTGTGGCGGGGGAGGTGGGGGTTGGGGGCAGCACAGTGGCTCAGTGGTTAGCACTGCTGCCTCATAGAGCCAGGAACCTGGGTTCAATTCTACCCTCAGGCAACTGTCTGTGTGTTGTTTGCACATTCTGCTCATATCTACATGGGTTTCCTCCAGGTGCTCCAGTTTCCTCCCACAGTCCAAAGATGTGCAGGTTGGGTGGATTGGCAGTGCTAAATTGCCCATAGTGTCCAGGGACATATATGTTAGGTGGATTAGCCATGGAGAATGCAGCGTTACAGGGATAGGGTAGGGGGTGAGTCTGGGTGGGATGCTCTTTGGAAGGTCGGTGTGGACTCTTTGGGCTGAATAGCCTGCTTCCACATTCTAGAAATTCTTTGATTTCATCAATCTATGTGGTCACGGCCCAATGCCTTTGCACTATGCAGTACCTCCAACTGCTTCTTATTTCACATGGAGCGAATCAAATTGGCTGAAGACTAATATCTGTGACTACTGGAGGCGGCCAAGATGGATCATCCACTTGGCACTTCTGGCTGAAAATTGCTGCAAATGCTTCTGCCTTATCTTTTGCACTGATGTGTCGGCCTCTTCACTCATTGATGATGCAGATGTTTGTGGACCTCCTCCTCCAGTCACTTACTTAATTGTCCATCACCATACATGACAGATGTGGTTGGACAGCAGAGCTTAGATCTGATACATTGGTTGTGGGATCACTTAGCTCTGCCGATCACTTGCTATTTATACTGGTTGGCATGCAATGCTGCTAGCTTCACTAAGTTGACACCTTGACAAGTTGAACTTGACACCAAGTTGCCAGGTGCTGCTCCCTGCATGCCCTCCTGCACTCTCCTTTGAATCAGGATTGATCGACTGGCTTGATGGGGACATATTCGGACACAAGGTTGCAGATTGTGCAGGGGTCCAATTCTGCTGCTTTTGATGGATCACAATACCAGTCTTGAGTTTGTCCCATTTAGACACACAACACGATGTAGGGGATTCTCAATGTGAAGATGGGACTTCGTCTTCATAAAGACTGTGCAGTGGTCACTCTCACCAATTGTGTTATGAACAAATGCATCTGCAGCCAGCAGATGGGTAAGAATGAAGTCAAGTATGTTTTTCCCTCTTGTTGGTTCTCTCACCACTTGCTGCAGATCCAGTATAGCAGTAAGGTCCATCAGAACCCAACTAGCCTGGTCTGCAGTGCTGTTGCCGAGCCACTCTTGGTGTTGGACTTTGAAATCCCCCATCCAGAATACATTCTGCACCATTGCCAAGTACAATCCAAGTGCTTCATCCAAGTGCTGATTCATTAGCCAAGGGAGGACAACATGTGGTAATCAGCCAGAGGTTTCCTTACCCATATTTAACCTGAAGCCATGAGACTTTGTGCGATCTGGAATTTGCTGTGTCTGTCCTGCCAGCTGGACAAGGTATATCCAGGGATGGTGATGGTGGTCCCTGGGACATTTTTTGTAAGTTATGATTCCGTGATTATAACTTTTTCAGACTATTACTTGACTTGTCTATGAGACAGCTCTCCAATTTGGGCATTAGGTCAATGTCAGATGGTCCGTCGGTTTCATTTCTTTGTTGAGACTTCATGGCGGTTGATACAACTAAATGGTTTGCTAGGCTACTTCAGACGGGAGTTAAGAATCAACCACATTGCAGTGGGTCTGGAGTCACATGTAGGTCAGACCAGATGGGGATGGTAAATTTCGTTCCCTGAAAGCCTCAAGGAATGAGCCAGATGGTTTTTTCTGACAATCAACATTGGCTTAATGGTCATCAGCAAGTTTTCTTCTTAATTTAAATTCTACCATCTGTCATGGTGGATTGAAACCCAGGTCCCTGAAACATTAGCTGAGTTTTTGGATTGATAGTCTAGCGATAATACCATTAGGGCATCACCTCTGCTTGATGGTGAAGTAGATTTTGACTGTAGGAAAGTTAAAAAAGATGCATGGAGAATTCTGTTTTGCATCTCATACAAAGTCAGGGCATACAGGTGGAGGCACTGGCCAGAATCTTACAATACTCCTTCAATATAGCAGTGGTGCTAGATGAGTGTAGAAATGCAAACGCTACATCCTTAATCAAATTATAGACTAGTCAATTTAGCTTTGGTAGCGGGGAAGCTTCCAGAGATGAAAATCCATGATAAAATTAGGGAAAGTCATCATAGATTTACTATAGACAAGTTTTATTCAAATATCTTGATTAAATGTTTTTTATGGAGTAAGAGAAAAGATTGATTAGGTATTAGGTGGTGCACTTACAAAAAGCATTTAATAGCACCACATAATGGATGTATAAACAACGGTGGAGTCCATAGAATAAAAGAGAAAGTGACAACATAGATCTGGATGCCAGGAAATAGGGAGCATCGGTGAATATGAGATAACAAGGTGTAGAGCTGGATGAACACAGCTGGCCAAGCAGCATCAGAGGAGCAGGAAGGCTGACGTTTCGGGCCTAGACCCTTCTTCAGAAAATGAATAGGTGAATAGATGTTTTTTGGACTGGGGAAAGGCATATAGGGTGGAGTTCTCCAGGAGTTGGTACCAGGACTTCTTTAGAGTCAGAGAGATGTACTACACAGAAACAGACCCTTTGGTCCAACTCATCCATGCTGACCAGACATCCTAAATTAATCCCATTTGCCAGCACTTGGCCCATATCTCTCTAAACCCTTCCAATTCATGTAGTCATCCAGATGCCTTTTAAATGTTGTAACTGTACCAATCTCCACCACTTCCTCTGTCAGCTCATTCCATAGACATACCACCCTCTGCGTAAAAAGGCTGCCCCTCAAATCTCTTTTAAATCTTTTCTGCTCTCATCTTAAACCTATGCCCTCTAGTTTTAGTTTCCGCTACCCTGGGAAAAATAAAGAACTTGGCTATTCATCCCATCAATGCCCCTCATGAATTTATAAACCTCTATAAAGGTCACCAGTCAGCCTCCGACACTTCAGGACAATAGCCCCAGCCTATTCAGCCCCTCCCTATAGTTCAAACCCTCCAAACTCAGCAACCTCCTTGTAAATCTTTCCTGAACCCTTTCAAGTTTAAGAACATCCTTTCTGTAGCAGGGCGACCAGAATTGAATGCAATATTTCAAAAGTAGCCTAACCAATGTACTGTATAGCCACAACTCCTATATTCAATGCACTGACCAATAAAGGCAAGTGTACTACCCTGTCTACCTTCAAGGAACTATGAACCTGCACCCCACAGTCTCTTTGTTCAGCAACACTCTACCATTAACCGTATAAGTCCTGCCCTAATTTGCCTCATCAAAATGCAACTCTTCACATTTATCTAAATTAAATTCCATCTAATGGTAGATGGCCCATCAGTGCATCTGATCATGGTCCCATTGTATTCTGAGATAACTTTCTTCACTATCTACTACACAACCAATTTTGGTGTCTTCTGCAAACTTACTAACCATTCCTCCTATATTCACATCCAAATCATTTTATATAAATGACAAGAAGCAGTGGACCCAGCACCAATCCTTGTAGCACACCGCTGTTCACAGGCCTCCAGTCTGAAAAACAACCCTCCACCACTACCGAGATAGCAAGAACTGCAGATGCTGGAGTCTGAAGAAGGGTCCCAACCCGAAATGTCCGCTTTCCTGTTCCTCTGATGCTGCCTGGCCTGCTGTGTTCCTTCAGCTCCACACTTTGTTACCTCCACCACCGCCCTCTGTCTCCTACCTTCAAGTTAGTTTTGTATCCAAATGGCTTTCTCTGGATTCCATGTGATCTAACCTTACCAATGAGTCTACCATGTGGAACCTTGTCGACCACCTTGCTGAAGTCCATACAGACAACATCCACTGCTCTATCTTCATCCATCTTCTTTGTCACTTCTTCAACAAACTCAATCAAGTTTTTTAATAAGTTACACTTAGACTTATGCTTTAGTGACATTGGTGTCACGTTCTATCCTTACTCCCTCAACAAATATTTAGATTATGCTAGTTAAACTAGTATGGCCTACTAAAATGGTAGTCCTGGTAATTTGTTTTTATTCATGCATGGGATGGCCCAACCCTAGTTGGTCTTAAGGAGGTGGTGGGGAGCAACCTTCTTTAACCATTGCAGTCCATTTGGTGTAGGTGGACCGACATGCCATCAGGGTGGGAGTTCTAGGATTTTGACCCCAGCAACGCTGAAAGAATGATGATATATTTCCAAGTCAGTATGGTGAGTGGCAAGGAGGGTACTTAGTGGAAGTGGTGTTCCAATGTATTTGCCACCCTTGTTCTTCTTGATGGTAGCGGTTGTAGGTTTGAAGGATGCTGTCCAATGAGCCTAATGGTTGAAGGTGGCAGGGCCAGCTAAGAGAATGGTCACAAAGGCGCAGGGAATCAAAGAGTACAGAATAAAACAAAAGCAAGAATGTTATGAAGAACTTACATAAAACATTCATTTATCTTTCAGATCTGTGGTCACTCAAAAGACTAATTCCCTGAAGTCCTTCTATCACAATAGTCATTATGGTAGAATCTCCACAGAGCTTCATCAAATTAGTCACTGTGACTGCACGTAAGCACAATCAGACAAAATGGATATCAAAACAAAAGTGGGTAATGCATAAAAAGCCAAAGGAAGCAAGCTCACACAGGCTGTTGGGACAAGATTCGAACAAAGATAAGTATAAACATTTTAGTTTGTGGTGATGAGAACCTGGGAATCAAAACAGGTAAGCACAAGCAAGAATGATGATAGGCCAGTATTTGGTACTTGGTTGTATAAAAACTGCACAATTTTGGATGAACTTAATGTTATCTCATCTAGACTGCACACCAAATAAACATTTTGACCATTCAAAGGCAGCAGGAGATTAGAGGAGATGTTACAGTTACAATCTTAAAAAAGAAAAACGTTTGTTTTAAAATGGAATGTAAAGCTGAGGTTGCTAATTTGGGATTTGTACTTAGTACTTCCATCTTTATTCGCCCCTTGTACAATCAGCGAGCGTACAAGATGCTGCAACGTTGCATACTTGAAATAAAAGCGTGTATGGTTCCTCAATTATAGCAACATGTCACAATAACCTCAATGTTTTTGTATTTCTACAAAATCATTCCCGTTTTTCACTTTTAATGCTAAATCCAGAGTATAGTAACCTGCTAGCAAGCGTACTTTTAATGCTTAAAGTTTACACAAATTTCTAGTCCTTCATGATCTGATCATTAAATAGAACTGTGAGAAGATTACATATTTTAGTCTGTTCGAAGGAAACGTATTTAAATTTAACATTTCAGCTTCCTCAAAAATATTTCATAAAATCCTCTTGATAATTGTTCGAACATTGTTCGACACAGTTTATTTCGCACCAACCACTATTTACATTGGAGAATGTTAGATTTTGTACTGCACTGAAACTGATGAAAACTTACAAGTTATCATCCACTTTGCAGTAGAACTTGAATGAGCTCGTTCTTCCCAATACATTCTTTTTTTTTACAAAAATGACGCCCATCAATACATTTATCGGTTCTGCGAACAAACCAATTGCAAAGAACCTCAACCAGCCTTCTCTCTATCGATTGTCTGTATAACAATTTAGGGGCAAAAGCCACCTTTACTCACATTTATCAACTTCGAAACTATTGCGTAGTTATGTGGAGGAAAAAACTGCTCCAGTTTAACCTACGATCAATTGCGCAACACGCTTCCCCGATCAGCTTACTAACTACTGTACGCTGCAAATGTATTGAGAAACAGCTGAACCCCGCCCGAGTGATCTGCATCAAGTCCACCTACCTGTCAGTCATCACCATGGACCACCCCTCACCCTTCAGTCATCACTAGGGATAACCACTCATCACTTGTCAGTCATCACCAAGAACCACCCCTCACTGCCTATTAGTCATTGTCAGGTACCACACCTCATCACCTGTCAATCATCTGGAGGGTCTTATACCTCTCAATGAGAGATTTCTGAAGAAGGATCTAGGCCCGAAACGTCAGCTTTCCTGCTCCTCTGATGCTGCTTGGCATGCTGTGTTCATCCAGCTCTACAACTTGTTATCTCAATGAGAGCACCTCTTGTTCCTCCAGAGAGCAAGGAGGAGCCATGAAATGACCTCGGAAACTAGGTTTAAAGAGAATCCCAAAGTATTCTATACCTACATTAAAAAAAGAGGATAACTAGGGAGATATCCATTCAAGGATAAAGGAGGGAACTTGTGCTTGGAGGCAGAGCATGTGGGCAAGATCCTAAAATAGTACTTTGCATTGGTATCACTTAGGAGAAGGACATGGAGGATAATGAGATTAGTGCAGAGCATGTGGGTTGAGAGGTAACCTTATAGAAGTTTATAAAATAATGAGGGATATAGATAGAGTTAATGGTATTTGTCTTTTCCCTAGGACAGGGGATTTCAAGGCTAGAGGGCACATTTTAAAATAAGAGATTGGAGGTTTCAAAAAGACATGGGGACAAATTTTTTACACAGAGAGTGTTTCATGTATGGAATGAAAATCCTGAGGAGGTGTTGGATGTGGGTACAATTACAGTGTTTAAAAGACATTTGGATAAGTACGTGAAAAGGAAAGGTTTGGAGAGATATGGACCAGGAGAAGGCAGGTGGGACAAGTTTAGTTTGGGATTATGTTCGGCATGGATTGGTTGGACCAAAGGATCTGTTTCTGTGCTGTATGACTCTATGCTAATATGCTATGGCATTTTGAGATCAGGAAAGAAGTGATATTGGGTCTTTTGAAGAGCATTAAGGTAGATAAGGCCCTAGGGCCTGATGGTATCTATCCCAGGTTATTGAGAGAGGCAAGAAAGGAGAATGAAGGAGCCTTTACAAAGGTTTGATTCTTCACTAGCCACTGGAGGTATCCCAGAAGACTGACGAATAGCTAATGTTCAAGAAGCGAAATACGGATAATCCAGGAAAGTATAGAGCAGTGAGTCTCACATCAGTAGTTGGGAAGCTGTTGCAGAGAATACTTAGGGATACGATTTTGGTGCATTTGGAAAGGCATGACCTAGTTAGTGACAGTCAGCACAGCTTTGTGCAGGACAGGTCATGTCTTACTAACTTGTTTGAATTTTTTGTGGCAGTGACAAAGATGATCAATGACGGTGCAGCAGTGAATTTTGTCTACATGGATTTTAGTAAGGCTTTGAAAAAGGTTCGTCATGATAGGCTAATCCAGAAGATTAAGATGTATGGGATCCATGATGATGTGGCCGCTTGGATTTAGAATTGGCTTGCCCATAGAAGACAGAAAGTGGTGGTGGAAGGATGCTTTTCTGGGTGGAGGTCCATGACTAGTGGTGTTCCGCAGGGATACTGAGACCTCTGCTGCTTGTATAAAAATAAATGACTTTGATGAAAATGTAGATAGGTGGGTTAGTAAATTTGTAGACAACACAAAGAATGGTGCAGTTGTGGATAATGTAGAAGGTTGTCAAAGGATTCGATGGGATATAGATCAGTTGTAGATATGGGTGAAGAAATGACAGATGGAGTTTCATCCAGGCAAGTGTGAGGTGTTGTACTTTGGGAGATCAAGTGTTGAGGAAAAGTATAACGTTAATGGCAGGATCTTGAACAGCATTGTTGTACAGAGGGATCATAGAATCATATATTCCCTATAGTGTGGAAGACTTGATTCGGCCCATCAAGTTCATACCAAATCTCTGAAGAACATACCACCCTGACCCACCCCATATCCCTGAATCTCCCATGGTTAATCCACCTAGCCTGCACATCTTTGGACTGTGGGAGGAAACCAGAGAACCTAGAGGAAACCATACAGTCACAGGGAGAATGGGCAAACTCAACACAGACAGTTGTCCGAGGCTGAGACTGAACCCGGGTCCCTGATGCTATGCGGTAGCAACACTGACCACTGAGCCACTATGCTGGAAGGATCTTAGGTTTCAAGTCCATAGCTCCTAGAATGTAGCCATACAAGTAGATAGGTTGGTACAAAAGGTGCTTGCCTTTACTGGTCAGGGCATTGAGTACAAGAGTCAAGGTGTCATGTTGCAGCTTTGTAAGATTTTGGTTAGGCTGCACTTAGCGTATTGTGTTCAATTTTGGTCACCATGTTACAGGAAGGATGTGTGCAGGCTTTGGAGAGGGTGTAGAAGATATTTAACCAGGATGTTGCCTGAATTAAAGGGTATGAGCTGCAAGGAGAGGCTAGAAAAACTTGCTTTGTTTTCTCTGGAGCGGCGGATTGGTGGGGTGGAGCTGAGGGGTGATTTGATAGGAGTCCATAAAATTATGAGATACATAGATAGGGTTGATGTTCAGAGTCTTTTTCCCAGTGTTCAAATGTCTAATACTAGGGGGCATGCATTTAACATGAAAGGGGGAAATTTCAGGGAGATGTGAGGGACAAGTATTTTACACAGAGTGTGGTAGGATCTGGAATGTGCTGCTGTGGTGGTGGTGATGGAGATGTATACGATTGGGCTGTTTAAGGATCTTTTAAATAAATACATGAATGTGCAAGGAATTGAGGGATAAGAATGAAGGCCGCGCAGAAGGGATTAGTTTAATTTAGGCATCATGTTCAGTACAATATTGTGGGCCCTGTACTATTTTATGTTCTATTTAAATACTGGGGTGCCATCTGAGTGTACACCATGAAATAAGAACGAGAATTTAGGTTAGACATTTCCTTCTTAGAAACATAACATTCATGTTGACTAAGCCAACCAAAGTATATGATTTGAATACATTTATCCCTTTCTATTAGGATAATATTGGTTATATTACCCGCTATTAAAGTGTTTCTTTTGTAACACTGAAGCCCAGAATATACAAAATATAATTGGCGATATTAATAGACGTGTATTCATATATGGATTGAAAATAAATGGAGTAATCATTGTTTTAAAATATAGGATCTAGAATTCAATGCAACCTATAACTTCTGAGTTTTGTATTTGTAGTTAGTGCTGTTTCTCTCTGTGTATTGTGTACGTTTGCAGCTTTAGAGTGCTCAGAGGTGTTCTCTGTATTTATTCTGACATATAATTGTAATTTTGCAAAGCAATGTGGCTTAAAACAAAATCTTGCAATATTTTCACAGAAATTCAGGCATATTATTTAACATTATGTCAGGAAGTTTGCATCTATAAGACTCAAGTTAGGGGAGCAACATATGCTCCTCACTTGCCTGAATGCAGTTTCAACAGCAATGAAGAAACTTGACGTCATCAAGGACAAATCAGTCTGCTTGATTGGAGCCTAGTCCAAAATCTTAAAGACACAGTCGTTCCACCACAGATGTACAGATTTTTCAGTGTGTAATATCCCCAAGATACACTGCAGCTACTCTCTAAAGCTCCATTGATAGCAATTTCTGAACCTTTGACCAATCGCAGAATAAGGGATAGAACATTTAAGACTGAAATGTGGAGGAATTTCTTCATTTAGTAGCTGTTGAATCAATGGAATTTTCTACCCAGAGGGCTCTAATTCAATCATTGAATATGTTCAAGACAGAACTGATAGATTAATGGAGATGAATGACAATGAAAGGATTTGGTGATAGCTTAGGAAAGTAGCATTATGGTAAATGATCAGCCATGATCTAATTAAATGGTAGACCAGGCTTTATGGACTGAATGGGCTAAACACCTAGAGGAATAAAGGCATCAGGAGCATGGAAATGTCACCACCTTCAAATTTTCTTTTAAGCCACTAAAAACAAATCACTGTCACTTGATCAAAGACCTGGAGCTCCCTCTCCAACAAAACTGTGGGTGGACCGACACCATGTTGGCTGCAGAGGCCCAACAATAGGGCTCACCACCAGCTTGTGAAGAGCAACTGGGGACTGACAATAAACGCTGACCTTATTGGCAATGCCCACACCCTATGAATGATTTTTAAAAATTGATTCAGGGCTGTGGGCTTCACTGGCTAAGCGTTAAGCTGCTTCTTAAACGACTGCAGCCCATTAGGTACAGGTACCTATTGTGCTCTAACGGAGAAAGATCCAGGATTTTGACTCAGCAACACTGAAGGAATAACAATATATTTTCAAGAAAGAATGGTGAATGGCTTGGAAGGAAACTTGCCAGTTGTGGTGTTTCTGCTGTCCCTATCCTTCTAGATGACAATAGTTGTAGATTTGAAAGATCTTGATGAATTCCGGAGTGCATCTTTTGTAGATGTTACATACTGGTGCTATTGTGTATCAACAGTAGAGGAGTGAATGTGGTGCTAGTCAAGCAGACTGCTTTGTTCTGAATGGTTTCAAGCTTCTTGGGTGTTATCAAAATTGCACTCAATAAGGGAAATGGGGAGTATTCCATCACACTCATGACCAATGTTCCTTCTGGATGGCCATGTGTATAGCCACTCCATGGCTATTTGGTTGGTACACCAATTGTGGCGTTGTTGTTGCCTCCAAAAGACATTGGCATGCATGAACCTCAAAGGTCTACACAGCCACAAAGGAAAATTAGAGAGAAAACTAATTCCTGACTCGTGTCTTGTAGATGTTTAACAGCTTTAGGAGGTAAGTTATTTTCTGCAAGATTACTAGCTTCTGACCTGCACTTGCAGCCACATTATTTATATGGCTAGCCCAGTTCATTTTCTGGTTCATTATAACTCCCAGAACTTTGGTAGTGCGAGACTCAGTGATGGTGATGGCATTTACTGTCAAGGGGCAATGGTTAGATTTGATTTTATTGGAGATAGCCATTGCCTAGCACTTGTGTGACACAAACATCACTTGCCACTTGTCAGCCTAAATCTGGATATTCTCTTGGCGCAATTGGACATGGACTTCTTCAGTGTCTGAGAAGTCACAAATGTTGCTGAGCATTTTGCCATCATCAGTGAACACCTCCGCTTCTGACCTTATGTTGGACAGAAGGTAATTGACGAAGCAAATGAGGATGGTTGGGCCTAGTATCTAGAGCACTTGTGGTGCAGTGGTAGTGTCCCTACCCTGACTCTGGAGGCCTGGGTTCAAGTCCTATTTGATCTTGGGGATGTATAATAACATCTCTGAACAGGTTGAATAGGATATACCAGGGCTAAGAGATTGAGTTCCCAACACCAGCAACCACCTTCCTTTTCCTATGACTCAACCATCAGTTTTCCTATGACTCTTGTTGACTCTAGTTTTGTGATTCCAGGGTATTATTTCAAAGAAGGTCATGAAAGCTATCTCTGATATCCTGGTCGATATGTATTTGTAAAGCAACATCACAAAAAGTCATTACGACAGTTCTGTTGATTTGGGTTTGCTGTTAGCATATTTACTGCTGCGTTCCCTAAATTATAAAAGTACTTCACTAATTGTAAAGTACTTCATTGGTGCAGGGAGAAAAATTTATTTCTATTGCACTTTCTGTAATTACTGATCTGAAATGTTTTGATCTTGGGCTGCATGTCTGACATGTAATATATATTGCCTAGATTAAGACTAATACAATTGTACTGTGACACCTTAAGCGTGAAAGATGCTAGATTTAATTGCAAATTCTACAATTTTCAAGCAGAAGTGTTTGTAATATATGTTTACTAATGTTAAGAATAAAGTATATTTTAGAGGAAAAGTGTAAAGAGCTTTGCAACATCTTGTGGTGCGGAAAGGTGCTATATTATTGCAAGGCTTTCTTTCATTTTTATTATTCCTTTATTGTCATAAAGCCAATTTTCTAGAACTTTCTACCTGATAATATTGTGAGAGCATGGCCATAAAGACAACCAGAGGACAAAAAAAAATCACAGTTCTTCATGTGTGAGTCTTGAGAGTGAGCTTTGGCAGAATATTCAACAAGTGGGGGTTGAGGCAGAATTTTCCAGTTGACCCCAATCTTCACCTAATGTCAATGCACTTTGCAACAGGATCACTGACTATTAAAATATATAGTAAATCTGGACTATAAAGCTAGTCTCATTAATATTGATCATGACAATAAAAATAAAAATTGGGAATTCTGGCTAAGTTTCTTCCTTTCTGTCCTCGGGCACTTATGCCAATTATGATTTTTCCACTGAAATTATGTAGTTCAACAAAGATGAGTTGTCTATACAGCTTGGGTACACAAGATATTTTAAAAATTTAATAGAATTTGATCTAATTATTTTCACTTAAAATGAAGTGAAAAAAGAAAATACCCAAATTAATTGAAATTTTTTATTTAAAAAGATACCAAAATGGCAGATGTATTTGCATAAAATCTGATTTATTAAAATAAATATTTTCTTCAATTACAAGTTTAATTTGTTTCTTTTTCTAAATTAAACTGAAGGTTTCATGACAATTCTGATTCATATTTATGTATTATTACTTTAATAGTATTTCCACACATCACAACACAGCTTGCATACTATAGACCTAAGCAGATTATCTAGAAGCCTACAAGTATTAATCACTATAGCACCCCGTATATCAGTCATTACAAATAATAACTTGTTTTTCTTTTTTCCAGGGCAATGTTATACAGTGGTATACCCACATTAATAGTAAAAGTGCTAATTTCATTGAGAATACTAACTGGACAACAGTAACACATGCATAGGAATAGTTCTGATCGCAGTAACATTTTCCAGTGACTCTGTGATTTCTTCAAAATTTTTTGATATTTTGTTGCCTGTAGTGCAACAGAAGTAAATAAATAAAAGGGAAACTTTCTCTCTCAGCTACTTAAAGAATCTCAGTTTTTTCTTCATCATGTAAAAGTTTTAACAAAACTACGCAGGAGTGAAAAAAAATTAATGTTTCTTTCATTGTTGTCACAAGATTAATTTAAAACCAGACTGTTAAACTGCTGAGGCATTTCTGCTTTAAAAGAGTTGGTTTTAAAACTTGTTAAAATATCTGTAAACCTGGTTAAAAGTTGAAAAGAAAGCAGCCAATCTTGTGAATTAAGAAAATTGCGAACTGTGAAATGGTATCCACCTGAATATTATGGTGCAATAAAGCAAGATCACAATAGCCTCAAACACACTTGAATTGAATGTCTCCATACTTTACGTTTGCTCCTTGAAATCTCACTATCATCAAAATCTCAGAACTCAGCAAATTTATTACTCATTCCTCTGAATATATTACAGTCCAAGTGCATTTCCTGTCTTCCGGATTATGGACGCTGAAAAAGCAACAATTAACTTTCCTTATCATTTTCCTGACATTTGTTCAAGTCTTTGTTTTTAACCTATTTGTTCTTGAGTGACAAACATTATTTCAGCATCAGCACTGCGAAAACATTAAATGGCTGCTGGATCAAATTATTATTACTTCAGGATTGCTTTTTAAAACAAAATCCAATCTGTATGTTACTCACATGAAACTCCAATTCATAAATAGTTGTTCTTAGCAAAACATTAATCTGAAAGCATCTTCACCTGAGAATGCCAATAAATAAATTGCATTAACAAAATTAAGTTAAGAACATAAGAAATGGAGGAGTGTGTCATTCAGCCCTTTGATCTTCAACTTCAAAACTATTTTCTTGTGCTATTCTTGTATCCCTTGATTTTTATGACATGCAGAAATCAAGCAATCTCAGTCATGAACACACTCAATGATTGAACCTCCACAACCCTCTGGGGGATTCCAAAGATTCACAGTCAAAAGTGAAGAAATACCTGTTCAACTCGGTCCTAAATTGCTTGACTTGTCCCAAGTTCCGAATCCTCATCCTTACCCTGCCCTCCACCCCCAGTCTGGGGAAACATTCTTCCTCCATCCAACCTGTTGATCCCTTTAAGAATTTTCTATTTTTGAATGACATCACTTCTCAATCTTCTCAACACCAAATAACACAGGACATTGCAAGAACTGCAGATGCTGGAAGTCAAAGTTAATACAGTGTGGAGCTTGAGGAACACAGCAGGTCAGGCAGTATCAGAGGTACAGGAAAGTCGACTTTTCAGGTCAGGACCCTTCATCAGTCCCGACCCGAAATGTCGACTTTCTTCTTCCTTTGATGCTGCCTGACCTGCTATGTTCCTCCACCTCCACACAGTATTGACACCAAATAATATAGCCCAGTTTATAAGTCTTAAGTAACAATTAAAAGAAACAAAATTCCATTAAAAAATACTGACTTTGAAATTGGAAACATAGCTTCGAGCTGGATTTTCACGCAGAACACTTAAAGACCTAACAAAACAACTTGCTTCTTGTTCTACCTTGATTTTAAGAATAATTAGGCTTTGAATCTAATTATTAAAAATAATTTCAGATTTCAAATTTGTTGTTGCATTGTTTTGACACCTTGCTACTTTTTCTTTTAAAGATGGTACACCTCCTTTATAATCAAAACTGATTGTGTGCTGTAGTGACTAAAGAGTGTCAATAAGGCTCTTACAGTGATTGACCACCTTGCAACTCTGATATAGATTTTTAAAATGCCTGATCACTCGTTTTCTGCGTGGAAGAATGTAACAAATGAACATTAATTTGGGTGGACCAGAAATTGCCACAATATTATCATTATTGGTCACATTTCACGTCTTTCGATTTTTGTGCTGCACATTTCTAAAACTCAAACCTCACAACACTGCAGCAATGCTGATTTCACATCTGGGATTTCATGAATGCAGTCCCTGTTCACCCAGATAAACCAATGATAGAAAAGGATAAATGAACTGACCAGGTGATAAAGAAGATAAGGTGATTAGAGACAAATGAAATAAAGACAGTGAGTGGAATTGAGAGGGAAAGAAAGACAAGTAGAATAAGATCCGGGGGGAAAAAACGTCAGAAGAAAATCAGTAAAAGAATTAAATAGAACAAGCCAAGAAGGTAACATTTTAACTCAGTGTGCATTTTATTTAGCATATGAACACTTGCATTGGTCCTCAAAGATAATAAATGATTAGCAGGGTAAGTGTGTCAAACCTATAAACATTCATTATTGTCAGCAAGACTGGAACAACCAATGGGTACACATCAACTTTCCAAAATGTTACTTCTGAGAGAAATGTAACCATTTTGCATTTGAATGAGTGATTTTCCTCTGAATGCTGAAGCATGTTTGCACAATGAAAATTATTGCCCTCCAACACTAACATGACTGGCAAAAAATAAACCTGGCAAAACAAATAAAATTATTTCAAAACCTCTCATAACAATTGCCTAGCTATTTGAATGACATCCCACAAATTGATTAAATGTCATGTTACCAGCATAAAGTAAATCATTAACAAGTCTTCTATTGAATTAATTACCAAGTCTAAGTGGATACATTGGGAACAGTTCATAACAATAATTGTGAAATTTCATACATTATAAAGTTTAAACAGAACCTTCAGACAGGAACAATTAACAGTTATGGAAATGCTAAAGACAGAGTGTTGCAAATTATCCAGTAACTTTAGAGAATCAGAAGTAATGGCCCATCTCTTTTGCTCGAGAAATGCCTGGACATTTTACAAATTAACAAACAGTGAGCACTATTAATTAGTGACTCCTATGACACAAAGTTCAAACAATTTCTGGCACAATTGCAATGCAAATTCAGTGACCACGTTTCTCTTAAATTTATGTATGACAAGTACATAATTGAAAAGGACTGTTCACAAGTTTCCAGACAATGGTATTTCCACTGCTTGGGACTAGGAGTGAGCGACAACAAAACAATGAAAGCAATTTTTCAGTTTGTGTTTACACTACACCAAATTTTTATTGCTAGGAAATTCATGACAGATGCAGAAGAAAATACTTTTACCTAGGAATTTTCCTTAAATTTAACTGTAGAATAGAGATGGTTCATTCTATCCTGTATCTCACAGTGTACACAGTAAATAACGCTGTCTTGTAGATCATCTCAGCTATATTTAGCAGATGTTTTGTTTTTAGTAGTCAGAATTCAAAATCTTCTTTAAAAGGTCAATTAAATATTTGTGCAAATGGTGGCTTGCTAGAACCAAAATAGTGCGACATTTTCAAATTATTGTTTTTGAAATCACGTTTAAAAATAACTTATTATGGTTCTTGCTGCAATTTCACGTGTAACATTGTATTTGTTAAGTGTAATTCTGTCATTGAATGTATATTCCACAATTTGGCAGCAGATTATACAACCTAAAAAGATCAGTCAAATATGTAAAAAACTTTCATTTCCTGGTTTCCTTATAGCAGAAATATAGAGGCTACTATTTTAATCATTGGAACCAACTGGCCAGATTTGAGATGGTCTTGCAATCAGCCTTGGCACTTTTGACTGCCTGGCATACTTTGCAGTAAGGCTCCTCCCAAAAATTTGCCAGATGCACACTGTATCGCCTTTTCCAATCGAAATACTTCTGATAACGACTTCCGTTTTTATCCAAAAATAACAAATGCTCAGCCAGCTTTTTAGGAGTCGAGAAATCATTTACATGGATAAAAGAACCGGGCGGGATATACTGTTCATAATTGGCTCTGCTGGGCCCTAGGACTATCGGCACAGTACTAGACATGAGGGCATTTCTCCAGAGCTTTTCAGTTATGTAGTCCACGTGTTGCGAATTTTCAAAAGCCAGATAAAATTTATAAGATGATACAGTCAGAACAACGCTGCTATTCTGCAGACTCTGGTGATATTTCCCATACACGTCGATGTGCACATATTGACTGAGTTGGTGATAATATTTAACCCGGGCATGGTCCTCATTCCAATTGCTGATGACCCAAGCTATTAATTTAGATTTGGCGGGTAGCACTACTCTCCTTCCTTCTGTCTTTTTGGGATAGAGGTATCCATACGGCATAAAGATGTCAGAGTCCCGTTTGTATGACATAGTCCAATTAAAGACGCCATTAAGTTTTTCTAGACCTGAAGTGTGAGTGGGAGACTCGAAATTCATCCAGACCCACCTCTGGAAAGAGGGTCTCCGCACTGCAGGGAGCTGGCTCACATTTCCTGCTAAGTCTCGATCATGTATGATCACAGCCTGCGAAACGGGGTAGAATTGCCGGTTGGCTGTCAATCGACAGCCCCCGATGTTGTACAGAGTATCACAGTCCCGTATATTGGTTTTCTTGCCGAATGGATACCACCAGATTAGCACAATCACGGACGCTGGCGTTTTACTGACTCCGATTCTTTTCTGTAAAGGATACGGAAGAATGACCTGAGGAAGCTCTTGTACAGATTTGTAAAAGCTTAGCAGGATCGCCACGGAAAGAGCCAAAGACAGCCGCCGGCACAAGCGTTTACGCATAATTTATGCGCATAATCTCAATCCCTTGAGTCACTTCTGTGAGCAACATCAAAAATTCGCAACTGCTCCAGAGGTTCAATAGTAAAGCTTTCTGCAATACCAGCTATTGCAGTCAGCTCTGTTTGACCAGCTCTGTTGCCGTAGACATCCCCGCCATCTGACTCTGCAGTTTTCCGAGCAAGTTACTGACGTGGCACACATTGAACAAGTGTGGGTGGGAGGAGGCTTGCGGCAATTAACAAAGAGTTATTTTGTTCAGAGGTAGCTGGGCTGCACCGCGTTTACCAGATGGTTGCGGCATTTCAGTTTCGTATCATTTAGTCCATTCAACAAACACTGGCCATTTACTTCATTTTCGAGTACGTATAATACAATTGCTTTAATATAATTGTTCTCATTCGCATCAGTGGGACCTTTGTCTCTGATACTACATTCAATGATTGCAATAACAAAGTTTGTTTGGGGGGTTACCAACCAATTTAAAGCTATTTCAAAACTCAACGTAAAAAGTTGATAATTTCCATAAAATGCTCAGCAAATATCCAACCTTTATGTTCAGAAACACATATATATCATTGATCGTTAAAATACTTTAGCAACCTATCACGTCATATTGCGACAAAAATTATACACAGTTTTGCAACTTTTCACAGTTTATCTTTTCTAGATAATTGTAATTCTTTTCTGGACGAAGCAACGCTTTAATAGTTATTTTTTTAAAAAAAGCACAGCAAATGAAATCGTGCCCAATTAAAGCTTTCAGTTTTTAAATTAATTCGCAGGATTTGGACAGCTAGCTCGTCCCACATTTATTACCTTCCGCAATTCCCCTGGCGAAGGCGGTTAGCCACCTTCCCGAATCACTGCAATCCTCGTGGTGTAGGTACGCACACAGTGCTGTTAGGGAGGGTATTCTGGGATTTAGACCCAGTGACAGTGAGGAGGTAGTAATATGGTTCCAAATCAGGATGGCATATAGTTTAGAGGGACTTTGCAGCTGTGGTGTTCCCATATATTTGCTGCCCTTGCCCTTCGAGGTAGTACAGATCATAGATTTGGGTGGTGCTGTTATAGTAGACATGTTAAATTGTTGCAATGTATCTTGTAGATTGTACACTGCTACCACTCTTCATTGGTGGCAGAGGAAGTGAAAGTTGAAGGTGCTGGAAGTTTAGGTGACCTAAACCGAAGTCCCACACCAGACACTGCTTTAACCAAATCATACTCACTCCAGTACTATATACCCACATCAAGTAGCCAGTCAAGGATCCTCATCACTCATTTGTTCATTGTCTGCTACATTGTGTTTTAGGTGTTTTTAGAATGCTATGAGTACCCTAAGAAATTCAAAATGATGGTAGTAGAGTGCATGCACACCTTTAGGATGCAATGTACCAGACAACATATTGGCTAGATATTAACTGGCGCTTGCAGAGTGACTTTTGGTCGGCAATTTACAGATCAGGTAATTCATGAGTTCAATCAGCATTGTTCCCTCAATGCTAGCAATCCCAATTTGAAGCTCTATTATCCAGCTAGTGCTCTCTTATTTTAACATCCCACTGCAAGGAAGGCCCTCCCATCTATGCTATTTAGATACATCATTTACAGAGATTATAACTTGGCTGTTACTCGAATACAAGTGTGCATGAAATAACTCGACAGAGGCTGGTATTCTATCACCAAGTCACTGTTTATTTAAATATGGGCAGTCCTTGACTTTAGTACTGCCTAATTCAGAGTATCACTGACACTCGCCCTTTTTATATATCAGCCAGATCTCCATGATTGGACCAGATTAACAGTCCTAATCAAGGAACTAATATTCTATGAGGTCTAATTGGCTGACCTTGTTACAATCATTACCGTATGATGCTTTGTGCACTCAAGACTTCTGCACAAATCAGTTGCTTTCAGTCATGGGTTCACTAGGCAAGCCCTTGAAAAAAAGTGACCCGGAAAATGAGCTGAGGTCATGCAGAGTAGAACAAACTGCCGGAATAGGAAGAGGTTTTCAGCAGGTGTTCTGGAACAACTTTCATACCTGAACCTCAGCAAGAAACTACATGCAAGAAATCTGTGTTTCAGTAACAAAGTGGTTACTCAGAATTGTCATCTGTTGCAGCCACAACTGCAAACACCTAGCAGGGCAAGGATTACATGTCCTGTGGTTGTGAAGGTGACTGTGGCCATGAACTGGTTGCTGGTTCCTTCCAGTTTGGAGGTAAAGATATTTGCAGCATCTTGCAGTTTTCAATTTACTGTTGCAGTAGAGAGGTCACTATGAATTTCAAGCATGCAGATTCACCGGGATAAACAAACCAGTTCATGGCAAAGGGTGTGATATGTTTTGAGGGTGTCACATGATTTTTTTCATAAAATTGGATTCAAAATGGTTTCCATTCCCTCAATGTCAAGCTGGTTTCTGATCACAAACAGCAAATAATGCAGGATATTGCCCAGTATTCTGGCTGTAGTCATATTGCTTTCATTCTGTGGCATCCACACAGCTCCAACTTTAGTTGAACACCACAACAAATTAAACAGTAGCCACTGGGCAACAAAGATAATCTGCTAATGATGTAGCTGATATCTGCAGTGTGAACACATGCAGATGTATGCACATTTCATTCTGCCACACAAAATTAGATTGAACAGATCATGGTTTTGCTGAAAAGATGCTTCAGCTACCAGGTATGCTCTGAAGGAACCTTGCAATAACTCAACATAGTGAGTATCGAGACTCATCATGGTCAGCTTCACTACTTTGTTGTTATGAGGGACACACCTTGCTACCAATTTGGTTAGCAGTTGAGAAGCATGTTAACCATAGTGATTTTGACTTTGTCCCACTAACGTCCTCACCTTTCTTTCCTCTGTCCTGAAGCTGCCCTTGTTGAGGTTCCTTCACAAATCCAACACATAATCATTCAACTCCATTTGGTTTCATACTTAAACACAGCAATATTCGGTAATTAAATGAACTACTTACTTCACTACGTGACTACTATATAAGTTGTTGATTTCACAAACTAAAATCATGAAATAAAGAAACTGTAATCCCTTACTTTGAATGGTTTTTCTTTGCAAAAATTAATTTTGTAAAAGTTAAGATGCCCTATATATAGTATGTTCAAAGTCAGGAATGTTTGTGCACTTAAAACTTTTTTTTAATGAAAGTCACATGCAAGTAACATACATCATAAATCCAAGGCCTGATGTTAATTAGAATGTGGCATCTGGTATCTGTGGTAGTGTTGGTGGCTGGGGATTTGTGCAATTTGACAATATGTAGGTGAAACCCAGAAGTCACAAGAGAATCAAAATTAATTTTGACTTTGATTCCCCAAGCTGTGCAGCAGGTGTGATGTGAACCCAGAAAAATTAATTTCAGCTACATTTAATGTGACACTGCACATATGGAGGTGCTTAGGATGAATGGTGCATATAGAATAAGGACAGCACCAGACTTAATGATGGCTGCTGGAATTACTGTTGAGTAAAGCCAAGAGGAATAGGGCCATTTTTTCCAACAATAGAAGGAAAAGTGCTGCTGCTCTCAACAAGAAGTTGTGATTGAATTTTGTTGAGAAATTGAGCAACAGAGGCATTGAATCCATTGCCTGAGCATAATGTAGACAGCAGAGGAATGATATAACAAAGTTAGGAAAAGTAAGCTAAACTGCAGATTCAACTATATCCTGTGCTATTAGCCCATTTCCACCCAGCCACATTCATGCTTTCTTGCTAACATTTCCATCACATCATCCGTAGCACACACTAAACTCTCAGCAGCATCAGTCTACACTTTTTATGTACTTCATCATCTCTCCTATTATCCATCCATCACTGACTCCGGTCATTATACAATATGACATACTACTTCCATTGGAATATCTCACCTGACATGGGCTGGCACAACAAAAAGGTCTCTAATGGAAAGGAAGATCCTCTGGAGAAAAATTGTACCTCGACAACTTTCTCAGTTGGCAGTAGAGAAACTGGGGACTCACAGATAGCTGGTGGCAGAATTAGAAATATCTGTGACATGAAGGTTTATAAAGAACTAAAATATAAAAACTGAATGTGGTGAATGGAAGGATGTTCCCAATTACAGGAAGTGTTGCATGACATTCCTGAGAATGACTCCTCAAAAGAATACATTCCTTCTGAGGGTGAACAGTCATAGAACCAACAGCCATGCTACAGCATAAATACTCACACAGTGGGTGACCTGTGTGGGTAATCAATGGGCTTTCAGATCATGATTCACACGCAACAAATGTGCACAATCAGACATTGGTTGCAAGGGCAATATAAAATCCATGAAAGCAGATGCACTGCTCTCCAAACTCTGCTAAGCTGGACATGAATGTTAAAATCCAGGGGCTATTGTCGTGAAGGAAAATGCAGCCCTGATGGCCTGAACAAAGGTATTCTGTCTTTATAGCAGAAAGTAAGAACAAATTGCAGGCTGGTGAGCATTACGTCAGTGGTAGGAAAATTATTGGAGAAGATTTTTAGGGATAAGATTTATTCACATTTGGAAAAATATGGAATTATTAGTGATAACAATGTGTAGAGCTGGATGAACACAGCAGGCCAAGCAGCTTCAGAGGAGCAGAAAAGCTGACGTTTCGGGCCTAGACCCCTCTTCAGCTCCTCTGATGCTGCTTGGCCTGCTGTGTTCATCCAGCTCTACACCTTGTTATCTCAGATTCTCCAGTGTCTGCAGTTCCTGCTTTCTCTGATGGAATTATTAGTGATAGGTAACATTGATTTGTGCAGGAAGATCATGTCTCACAAACTTTATTTGGTCTTTGAGGAGGCGACAAAGATGACTGTTGAGGGCAGGACAGTAGATGTCTAAATGAACTTTAGCAAGGCCTTTGACAAGGTCCCTTATGGCAGGCTGATACAGAAGGTAAAGTCACATGGGATCTGCAGTGAGCTGGTAAGATGGATTCAGAACTGGCTTAGTCATAGAAGACAGAAAGTAATGGTGGTAAGGTGGTTTTTAGATTGGAGATCTGTGACAAGTGACATTCTGCAGGGTTCAATGCTGGGACCCCTATTTTTTGTAATATACATAAATGATTTGGAGGAGAATGTAGGTGTCCTGCCTAATTAGTAAGTTTGTGGATGACACAAAGATTGGGGGAGCTGCAGATAGTAAGGAGGATTGCCAGAGTATAGAGCAGGATATAGATAGGCTGGAGACTTGGGCAGAGAAATAGCAGATGAAGTTTAGTACGGACAAATACAAGGTGTTGCACTTTGAGAGATCTAATGCAGATGGGAATTATTCAGTAAATGGCAGAACACTTAGAAGCATTAACATACGGAGGAATCTAGGTGTACAGGTCCACAGTTCCCTGAAAGTGGCAACACAAGTGGATAAAGTAGTCAAGAGACATCTGGCATGCTTGCCTTCATTGCTGGGGGCATAGACTATAAAAATTGGCACATCATGTTGCAGCTGTATAGAATGTTAGGCCACATTTGTATTATTGTGTACGGTTCTGGTCGCCATACTACAAGAAGGAATTGGAGGCTTTGGAGAGGGCACAGAAACAGTTTACTAGGGTTAGAGGGTATTAATATGCAGAGAGATTGGACAAACTTAGTTTATTCACTTGAACATTGATGGATGAGGAGCGACATGATAAAAGTTTACAAAATTATGAGAGGCATGGATAGAATGGATAGTTAGAATCTTTTTCCCTGGGTAGAAATGTCAATTACTAGGGAGCATAGATTTAAGGTAAAATGAGGTAAATTTAAAGGAGATGTGAGGGGCAGGTTTTTTTTACACAGAAGATGGTGAGTGCCTGGGATGTGCTGCCAGAGGCGGTGTTGGAGATGATACAATTGCAACATTTAAGAGGCATCTTGACAGACCTATGAATAGGCAGGGAATAGACCAATTCGGACAGCATAGAGGAGTTTGTATATTGTCCCATGACTGCATGGCATTCCTCCAGGTGCTCCGGTTTCCTCCCACAGTCCAAAGATGTGTAAGCTAGGTGGATTGGCCATGTTAAATTGCCCAGGAATGCACAGGCTAGGTATGTTAGCCATGGGAAATGCAGGGTTATAGGCAGGGGAATGGGTGTGATGGGATACTCTTTGGAGGATTGGTGTGGACTCAGTGGGCTGAATGGCCTGTTTCCACACTTTAGGGATTCTATGAAAATAGAACCCGCACCAACATTACTGGAGTTAATAGCCATTTAAATGGCTTCTCTCAATTATAAAACCAGTGGAATTGCCAGAAAGGCTTTCAAAATTGTCAAAGGCCCTCTGACATACTTTTGGCCATTTAAATTTTTTGCCTTTCTCTATTAAGTCCATGGCATCCTTATTTTTAATTCTCCAGATGCTACCCAACTCTGCCTGACAATATTGCCCAAGTAAGTCACTTATGCTCTAGCAAATTCACTTTAAGCCGTACTTAATGACCAATTTGTCTCTTTGTAATGGCTTAAATAGTTCATTCAAATGGTATGACTGTCATTCACAGGTTTGGTTGAACACAGCCAAGTCACTGCTGTAGACAACACAATTACACCACACTTCTACAACCTTGATGGTTAGTCATTGGAAATTTACTGATGCATTTCTTATTTCAAATGGCAAGACTTTATGTTAATAAACTCCACCTGGCTGTGAAAAAGCTTATATTACTTATGTTCTATCAGTCTTTGCAACTTGCTATTATCCTTATTGTAAATCACCTTTGGCGACAAATCATGCGTCCAATTCTTTCAATGCAGTCCTCAAGTCATGGTCCTGGAGAGGAATTTGCCTTTGTTACCACGTTTACTTTGTGATAATGCATAATCTTTGTGACTTCATCAGGTTTGGGCACCATCCTGATAGGTGAGCTCCAGCAATTAAGATGCAGTTTGATAACGTAAGTTTCCATCATGAACTAAATCTCTTCCTTTACTTGAGCTAATGTCTCTCTGTTGAATCTGTAACGATGTTTTGTTATAGGTAGTGCATCCCCCACATAACATCACGTATACATAAAGATGATTTTCCTGGCTATTCACATAAATCAATACATGACATTGCAGTCACTTTTGTATGTAATTTTAATAGCTTTTTGGAAGATAACTTAATATTTAACTTTGAAGAAACTTTGTAGCATCCAATCTGATTACGGTATAATCAACCTTTGAATTTTCAATTTCTGATAAATTCACCCAATGTTCTGCCATACTATTTTCACACCCTATGTGTTTCACCATCATGAATCCATTGCTCTCTAGATTAACCTCCTTTTCCTCTCTTGTTAACGTATTAGAAGAAACATGTGCTGAGTTTTGCTCCTTTCTCGAGCAGTGTTCATCCTAAACAAGAACAAAGCAGGAAGTTACTGCTGCAAATGGTGTTACCACGCCAGTCACCATGCGTGGACACTTGGAGTGGCTGCGCAGCTTAAAGGGAACATTGGTGTGGAGTTCGTACATAATTCACATGATTGAGTTTCTTTTTGATTTGATAAAGTCCAGCAAACTTCGCTTATAATGGTTCTCCAGAGACAAGTGATAATACCAATACCTTATCTTCAAAAGTAAAATTTTGAGCTTGGCCTTTCTATCTGCTCTAGATTTTTCACTTGCAAGTGCACTTTTGGTCAATCCAATCATTTTGGTTAGTTTCGCAGCTGGAAGTATAGCCTCTTAGCTTTATATGATTCTTTTTCTTAATCAATTTAATACATCTCGTGTCCATATATCTGTTTGAAAGTACCAAATCCTGTGAACCCATTAGGAAGGGTTGATGGACCCTAAATGTTAAACTCTGATTTTTCTTCACAGATGCTGCCAGACCTGCTGAGCTTTTCCAGCAACTTCTATTTTTGTTCCTGATTTACAGCATTTGTACTTCTTTTGGTTTTTATCAGTATAACTTTCTTGATAATGAGCTCTAATCATGGTTACAACAGTTCAATGCCACCTTTATAATTCTGCTGAAATTTGTGGATGATAAATTGAAGACACAAGTTGTTTTATTCCCAAATTATTAATTATTTCTCTGAATATTACAAATTAATTTTGTTTTAGAAGCACCATAGAAAGCATCCTATCTGGATGCATCACAGCGTGGTGTGGCAACTGCTTTTCCCAAGATTGCAAGAAACTACAGAGAGTCGTGAACGCAACCCAGTCCATCACACAAATCTGCCTTGCATCCATTGACTTCATCTATACATCCTGCTGCTTTGGTACAGCAACCAACATAATCAAAGATCCCACCTGGTCATACTCTCTTCCACCCTCTTCCATCAGGCAGAAGAATTAAAAGTTTGAATACATGTATGAACAGATTCAAGAACAGCTTCTTCTCCACTGTTAGCAGACTTCTGAATGGAACTCTTAAATGTTAATGTTGATCTCCATCTCTGCACCTTCTCAGCAGCTGTAACACTGTATTCTGCAATCTGTTCTGTTACCCTGATGCACTTGCATAGCACCATCTGCCTGTAAAGCACATAAGACAATACTTTTCACTATTCCTCAGTACATGTGACAATACTAAATCAAATCAAATCAAATATTAGCAACTTAAAACTTGAACCTTGATCTGCATGTACTTCTTTGTGCAATCTCAAAAACAGATGAAGAAAATTTCACACCGTAATATTTCAGGTATTTTCCCCAAAGGCACTAGTTCGAGAAATCTGATCTACACATCTGTGATCGTTAAAGCACTACTGATTCCTACATCTAGTTTTATATCGGGACTTATACAATCTATTAAGAACCTGATATGTGGTTCTACAAAAGCTGGTGACAGAATTAAAGGCACAGCTATTGATGTTAGGGATTTCCTCATAACCTGACGTGTATGGCATGCTTGGCAATGTTTGATTACGTTTTTATGTAATCATGGACAATAATAATGTGTCAATATGTCTCTGTGTTTCCCTTGTACCTAAGTGACCTGCCATTGGAATTTTGCGAGCCAGTCATAAAATTGTATTATGTTACTCAGGTGGGATTACCATTCGATGGACCACTGCACATTCCTATCAGCTATTACTTGAGATGGTCTCCATTTCCTCAATAATACTTTGTCTTTTAACTTATAAAGCTCAGTATTGGTTCTAAATCTATCAATTCAGGACACATTTGTTAAGTTCTTATTAAAGAAAATAGACTAAACATGTCACCCTCAATCTCTTTTATTTCATACTTTTGTTCATTTTAAGTTTTGAAAAATTATCAGATAATTGAATTTCCCTTGACTTTTTCATAGATTCATCTTCTTCATGTCTAAGTCTATGAGCCTGAGATCTAGGCACAATACAGCAAGGAAACAATCCAAAATGCTCCCCCTGTCGCATCTCAGTCTCATTTACTTCTATTGGTTGTTACATCGCCATTGGCGAGGCCAATATTTTTGAACCAGTCATATCATCTCCCAAGATAAGATCAATTCCTCCTATAGGGAATTGTTGCTCTATTCCAAATACAACTTTTCCATGTACTGTATCACTTTTTAATCCGACTTCATAAACATAGGACAGGTTTGTAACATACATGTCCATCACCAATTAATATTTTCTCCTTCATTAACTACAGACAAATTACATCAACAGCCAGCAGCAGTGGCTGTCTTGCTCCTGTGTCGATCAATATTTTTATTGGCTTCCCTCTTTGATTTAAAGAATAAGGAAAACCTCTCCCTGTGAAACACAATATTCAGAACTTCCAGACGTCTGATTCATTTTGTAAATAGCTGAGGAAGAATTTTCTTGACTGGAGTCACATTCCCTTCTTGATAGATTCTAAGAATCTTGGTAGATTCTCAATCTACGAAGTATACCAGTAATTGGCTTTGGTTATGTCCAGTCCTAATACAATGGAAGATATTATTTTCTTTCTATCACCTTAAAACATAGAACATAGAACATAGGACAGTACAGCACAGTACAGGCCCTTTGGCCCACGATGTTGTGCTGACCTATTATCCTACTAAGATTAAACTACCCTGCATACCCTACATTTTACTATCCTCCATGTGCCTATCCAAGGGCCGCTTAGAAGTCTCTAAAGTACTGACTCCACTACCACTGCCGGCAGTGCATTCCACATGCTCATCACTCTCTGTGTAAAGAATCTACCTCTGACATCTCCCCTATACCTTCCTCCAATCACCTTAAAATTTTGCCCCCTTGTAATAGTCATTTCCGCCCTGGGAAGAAGTCTCTGACTGTTGACTCTATCTATGCCTCTCATCATCTTGTATACCGCTATCAAAACACCTCTCATCCTTCTTCGCTTCATGAAAAATGCCCTAGCTCCCTCAACCTTTCCTCATAAGACCTGCCCTCCGTCCAGGCAGGATCCTGGTAAATCTCCTCTGCACCCTCTCTAAAGCTTCCACATCTTTCCGATAATGAGATGACCAGAACTGAACACAATATTCCAAGTGTGGTCTAACCAGGGTTTTATAGAGCTGCAGCATAACCTCGTGGCTCTTAAACTCAATTCCCCTACCAATGAAAGCCAACGTACCATGCACCTTCTTAACAACACTATCAACTTGCGTAGCAACTTTGAGGGATCTATGGATGTGGACCCCAAGATCCCTCTCTTCCTCCATACTGCCAAGAATCCTGCCATTAACCCTGTATTCTGCATTCACATGCAACCTTCCAAAATGAATCACTTCACACTTTTCTGGGTTGAATTCCATCTGCCACTTCTTTGCCCAGCTCTGCATCCTGTCAATGTCCCGTTGCAATCTACAACAGCCCTCCACGCTGTCCACAACTCCACCAACCTTCGTGTTATCGGCAAACTTACTAACCCACCCTTCCACTTCCTCATCCAAGTCATTTATAAAACTCACAAAGAGCAGAGGTCCCAGAACAGATCCCTGCAGAACACCACTGGTCACTGAGCTCCAGGCTGATTACTTTCCATCTACTACCACCTTCTGTCTTCTATTGGACAGCCGGTTTTGTATCCAGGCAGCCAAATTTCCCTGAATTCCATGCCTCCTTACTTTCTGAATGAGCCTGCCATGTGGAACCTTATCAAATGCCTTGCTAAAGTTAGGTTCTAAGTCTTTGTCTTTTATTATTTTGGTATCTTTCTACTTGTTGCCAAGCTGACATCTTTTCCATCAGCAGATTTTCTATTACTCCAATTTCCTTGTAGTTTCCTGTTTGACTATTTCCCATAAATAATGGTGTGTGTGAGATATCATTAGGTATCTGCTAGAATTTCTGTTTCTTGAATTTAGATAATTGTCAAGCAACAAAAATAAGTCTTATGGTCTACTTGAATACTAATTCAGGATTTTTCTATGATCATTCACAGAATATTTTCTTTAACTTCTGTGATTGAACCCCTAATCCTACAGTATTTCATTTTCTCCTGCAAATTCTACAAAATATCTAATTAGGTTTCTTTCTTTTACTTCTAAATTTTAATTGACTAGCTTCAGGGATAAGCTCATACACATTGAATACTTTTAAATAGCTCCACAGTCAGCAGTTTGCTCATGTGATTAACTTATGTACATATTCATAGCTCTACCTGTCAAAACATTCTGTAACATTAAAGGGCAAATATTGTTTGGCCACTGCATCTACCTTTTCAATTATGGAGAAATATTTTTCAACTCCAATCTCTGTAAATTTAGGCACTAGCATAGATTTCTGGTTAAATCAAATCTTTCATGGAATCAGAATCATCCTCTGAGCTAGAGATAGTAGGAACTGCAGATGCTGGAGAATCCGAGACAACAAGGTGCAGGGCTGCATGAACACAGCAGGCCAAGCAGCATCATAGGAGCAGAAAGGCTGACGTTTCGGGCCTAGACCCTTCATCAGAAAAGGTTTTTGCCTCTACTTTCTTCATTTATCATAAGATTTCCTCTAGACTAGTCATCATGTTTGATTTCCTTATCTCTTTGGAGTTTGAACCTTGTTAATTAAATTTCCATCTTTTACTTTTTCTTCTACTATGTAGAGTATAATATGGATAAATGTGAGGTTTTCCACTTCAGTAGCAAAAACAGGAAATTGGATTATTATTGGAATGATAGATTGAAAATGGGGAGATGCAATACGACCTGGGGTGTCCTATACCCCAGCTGCTGAAAGTAAACATGCAGGTGCTGCAGGCAGTGAAGATGGCAAATGGCCTTCACAGAAGAGAGTTCGAGTACAAAAGCAGAGATGTCTTGCTGCAGTTTTACGGGTCTTTGATGAGACTGCACCTTGAGTATTATGTGCAGTTGTGGTCTCCTTATATGACAAAGGATATTCTGTCTATGGAGGGAGTGCGACAAAGGTTCAACAGACTGATCCCTAGGCTGCCAGCACTGATATATAAAGAGAGACTGGATCGGTTAGGACTATATTCATTGGAGCTTAGAAGAATGAGGGGGGAGATCTCATAGAAACTGATAAAATTTGAACAGGACGAGACAGGGTAAATGCAGGAAGGATGTTGCCGATGACCAGGAAATGACCAGACCCGTGTTATGCTCCTCTTACTCAATGTGGGAGCTCAAGGACGCGGCTGATGTCCCTGACTCCTACACGTGCAAGAAGTGTGTCCAGCTGCAGCTCTTGTTAGACCGCATGATAGCTCTGGAGCTGTGGATGGACTCATTCTGGAGCATCCGTGATGGTGAGGAAGTCGTGGATAGCACGTTCAGCAAACTGGTCACACCGCAGATTAGGAATGATGAGGAAGAAAGGGAATGGGTGACTAAAAGGCAGAAAAAAAGCAAGAAGGCAGTGCAGGTGTCCCCTGTGGTCATCTCCCTCCAAAACAGGTATAACATTTTGGATACTGCTGGGGGAGATGGCTCACCAGGGGAAGGCAGCAGTAGCCAGGTTCACGGCACCGTGGCTGGCTCTGCTGTACAGAATGGCGGGAAAAAGAGTGGAAGGGCTATAGTCATAGGGGATTCAATTGTAAGGGGAGTAGATAGGCGGTTCTGTGGTCGAAAACGAGACTCCTGAATGGTATGTTGCCTCCCAGGTGCACGGGTCAGGGATGTCTCAGATCGACTGCTGGACATTCTGAAGGGGGAGGGTGAACAGCCAGCTGCCGTGGTGCAGAAAGGCACCAATGATATAGGTGAAAAACGGGATGAGGTCCTACAAACAGAATTTAGGGAGTTAGGAGCCAAGTTAAAAAGTAGGATCTCAGACGTAGTAATCTCAGAATTGCTACCAGTGCCACGTGCTAGTCAGAGTAGAAATGAAAGAATAGGCAGGATAAATGAGTGGCTTGAGAGATGGTGCAGGAGGGAGGGGTTCAGATTTTTGGGACATTGGGACCGATTCTGGGGGAGGTGGGACTGTTACAAATCGGACGGTCTACACCTGGGCAGGACTGGAACCAATGTCCTAGGGGCTGCTTTTGCTAACGCTACTGGGGAGGGTTTATACTAATGTGGCAGGGGAATGGGAACCAAATGAGGAGGCTAGTGGACAGTAAGGAGGTAGTAACTAAAGCCTGTAAGGAACTAGATAATGAAGTCAGTGTGACTAAGGGGAAGAGTAGGCAGAGAGCAGATGATGAACGCAAAGGGACAGGTGGTCTGAGGTGCATTTGTTTTAATGCGAGAAGTGTAGTAGGCAAGGCGGATGAACTTAGGGCTTGGATTAGTACCTGGGAGTATGATGTTATTGCTATTACTGAGACTTGGTTGAGGGAAGGGCAAGGTTGGCAACTAAATATCCCAGGATATAGATGCTTCAGGTGGGATAGAGAGCGAGGTAAAAGGGGTGGAGGAGTTGCATTACTGGTCAAAGAGGATATCACAGCTGTGCTGAAGGAAGGCACTATGGAGGACTGGAGCAGTGAGGCAATATGGGCAGAGCTCAGAAATAGGAAGGATGTGGTAACAATGTTGGGGCTGTACTACAGGCCTCCCAACAGCGAGCGTGAGATAGAGGCGCAAATATGTAGACAGATTATGGAAAGATGTAGGAGCAACAGGGTGGTGGTGATGGGAGATTTTAATTTTCCCAACATTAACTGGGATTCACTTAGTGCTAGGGGTTTAGATGGAGCAGAATTTGTAAGGAGCATCCAGGAGAGTTTTCTAGAGCAGTATGTAAATAGCCCAACTCGGGAAGGGGCCATACTGGACCTGGTGTTGGGGAATGAGCCAGGCCAGGAGGTTGAAGTTTCAGTAGGGGATTACTTTGGGAATAGTGATCACAATTCCGTAAGTTTTAGAATACTGATGGACAAAGACGAGAGTGGTCCTAAAAAGAAGAGTGCTGAATTAGGGGAAGGCCAACTATAGCAAAATTCAGCAGGAGCTGGTGAATGTGGATTGGGAGCAGCTGTTTGAGGGTTAATCCACATTTTGATATGTGGGAGGCTTTTAAAGAGAGGTTGATTAGCGTGCAGGACAGACATGTCCCTGTGAAAATGAGGGATAGAAAGGGCAAGATTAGGGAACCATGGATGACAGGTGAAATTGAGACTAGCAAAGAGGAAAAAGGAAGCATACATAAGGTCGAGGCGACTGAAAACAGACGAAGCTTTGGAAGAATATCGGGAAAGTAGGACCAATCTGAAACGAGGAATTAAGAGGGCTAAAATGGGTCATGAAATATCTTTAACAAACAGGGTTAAGGAAAATCCCAAAGCCTTTTATTCGTACATAAGGAGCAAGAGGGTAACTAGAGAAAGGGTTGGCCCACTCAAGGACAAAGGAGGGAGGTTATGCGAGGAGTCAGAGAAAATGAGTGAGATTCTTAATGAGTACTTTGTGTCGGTATTCACCGAGGAGAGGGACATGACGGATGTTGAGTTCAGGGATAGATGTTTGATTACTCTAGGTCAAGTCAGCATAAGGAAAGGGGAAGTGTTGGGTATTCTAAAAGGCATTAGGGTGGACAAGTCCCCAGGTCCAGATGGGATCTCTCCCAGGTTACTGAGGGAAGCGAGAGAGGAAATAGCTGGGGCCTTAACAGATATCATTGCAGCATCCTTGAGCACGGGTGAGATCCCGGAGGACTGGAGAATTGCTAATGTTGTCCCCTTCTTTAAGAAGGGTAGCGAGGATAATCCAGGTAATTATAGAGCGGTGAGCCTGACGTCAGTGGTGGGGAAGCTGCTGGAGAAGATACAGAGGGATAGGATCTATTTACGTTTGGAAGAAAATGGGCTAATTAGTGATAGGCAGTATGGTTTTGTGCGGGGAAGGTCATGTCTTACCAACTTGATGGAATTCTTTGAGGAAGTTGATAGATGAGGGAAGGGCTGTCGATGTCATATACATGGACTTCAGTAAGGCATTTGATAAGGTTCCCCATGGTAGGCTGATGGAGAAAGTGAAGTTGCGTGGGGTTCAGGGTGTACTAGCTCGATGCATAGAGAACTGGCTGGGCAACAGGAGACAGAGTTGTAGTGGAAGGGAGTTTCTCAAAATGGAGAACTGTGACCAGTGGTGTTCCACAGGGATTCGTGTTGAGACTACTGTTGTTTGTGATATACATAAATGATCTGGAGGAAGGTATAGATGGTCTGATTAGCAAGTTTGCAGATGACACTAAGATTGGTGGAGTAGCCGATAGTGAAAGGGACTGTCAGAGAATGCAGCAGAATATAGATGGATTGGAGAGTTGGGTGGAGAAATGTAGATGGAGTTCAATCCAGGCAAATGCGAGGTGATGATTTTGGAAGATCCAATTCAAGAGTAAACTATACGGTAAATGGAAAAGCCCTGGGGAAGATTGATGCACAGAGAGATCTGAGAGATCAGGTCCATTGTACCCTGAAGGTGGCAACGCAGGTCGATAGAGTAGTTAAGAAGGCATACGGCAGGCTTTCATTCTTCGGATGAGGTATTGAGTACAAGAGTTGGCAGGTCGTGTTACAGTTGTATAGGACTTTGGTTTGACCTCATTTGGAATACTGTGTACAGTTCTGGTTGCCACATTACCAAAAGGATGTGGGTGCTTTGGAGAGGGTGCAGAGGAGGTTCACCAGGATGTTGCCTGGTATGGAGCGTGCTAGCTATGAAGAGAGGTTGAGTAGATTAGGATTATTTACATTAGAAAGACTGAGGTTGAGGGGGGACCTGATTGAGGTCTACAAAATCATGAGAGGTGTAGACAGGGTTGATAGCAAGAAGCTTTTTCCCAGAGTAGGGAACTCCATTACCAGGGGTCACGATTTCAAGGTGAGACGGGAAAAGTTTAAGGGAGATATGCGTGGAAAGTTCTTTAAGCAGAGGGTAGTGGGTGCATGGAACATGTTGCCAGTGGAGGTGGGCACAATAGTGTCGTTTAAGATGTATCTAGACAGATACATGAATGGGCGGAGCAGCGGGATACAGATCCTTGGGAAAATAGGCGACAGGTTTAGATAGAGGTTTTGGATTGGCGCAGGCTTGGAGGGCCGAAGGGTCTCTTCATGTGCTGTAATTTTCTTTGTTCTTTGTTCCACACACAGTCGCCTGAGAGTGGAATCGAACCGGGGTCCTTGGCACTGTGAGGCAGCAGTGCTAACCACTGAGCCACAGTGCTGCCCCCAACGAATAAAACAGATTGAGCAGATGAACCCCAGGCTCAGAAGCCCTAATCCACTGTCATTTTAGAACCTAGAACAGCACAGTACAGGCCCTTCGGCCCACGATGTTGTGCCAAACTTTTACACTCATCCTAAGGTCTATCTAACCTCCACAGCCACCTTATACTATCATCCATATGCCTATCTAATAGCCGCTTAAATGCCCCTAATGAGGCCGACTCCACTACCCTCTCCGGCAATGCATTCCACGCCCCTACCACTCTCTGAGTAAAGAACCTCCCTCTGACGTCTCCCCGATATCTACCTCCTTTCACTTTAAAACTATGTCCCCTCGTAAAAGCTACCTCCAACCTAGGAAAAAGTCTCTGGCTGTCTACTCTATCTATACCTCTGATCATTTTGTACACCTCTATCAAGTCGCCTCTCATCCTTCGTCGTTCTAAAGAGAAAAGCCCTCGCTCTCTCAACCTTTCCTCGTAAGACCTTCCCTCCATTCCAGGCAACATCCTGGTAAATCTCCTCTGCACCTTTTCCACCGCTTCCACATCTTTCCTGTAATGAGGTGACCAGAACTGGACACAATACTCCAGATGTGGCCGAACCAGGCTTTTGTATAGCTGGAGCATAACTTCACGGCTCTTGAACTCAATCCCTCTATTACTGAAAGCTAACACACCATACGCCTTCTTAACAACTCTATCCACCTGGGTGGCAGCTTTCAGGGAACTGTGAACATGAACCCCAAGATCCCTCTGCTCCTGCACACTGCCAAGAATCTTTCTGTTAACCCTGTATCTTGCTTAGGTATTTTAGGTATCAGTTAGGGTTTTACAATGCCTGACAACAGTTTTATTAATTGAGATGTGAGTGTCACTGGCTGGCTTGCATTTATTCCTGTCTCTAGGTGCCCTTGAAGGTGCAAGACCTGCCTTCTTGACCTGAGCAGACCATGTGCTGCAGGTTGACTCAATGTCCTTAAGAAGGAAATTCCAGGAATTCAATTGTTTATTTCCATGTTTAAGTGTGAAATCAAAACATCAAGCTACCATGGCAGGATTATTAGTCCACTGACATAATCACTAACAGCATACTCCTACCTAGCTGCCATGTGATTGAACCTGCTGAATACACTCAAGATTTAACAACATTATGTTCATGCATAAGATGGATAGTATTACAACTGACTGGGATAGCACACTGGAAATCGAGCCCTGCTATTCCAGCAGTCGTCACAAAAGTTAAGGTTTTAAAAAGGACACCAAATTCCCTAATTTGGCTGACTTTCAGACCCAAGTTGGTAAAAAGCATGAACCAGGTTTCTGTACTGAGCAAGAATTACTAAAGATTACAGGTAATTAGATTCTAGCTACATTACACATCAGCTGACAATCATAGCTTACAACTTGTTGCAGGAAATAAACTGACTTTCTTTTAGATTTGTGTGAAGTTTTCTTTCTAGAAAATAAGGCTGATCCCAAGCTGGGGGAAACCTGAACATTCCTGTCTCGCTCTGTATCTCTCCCACCGACTCCAAGCAGTTAAATTTCTTGAACCGATTTTTGTAGACGTTGGCTGGTAGGAGATCTTGGTCATTGATCAGTAATCCATAGACCAATGAAGAGACAGTAAAAACTGCAGATGCTGGAGTCAGATAAGTGTGGAGATGGAGGAACACAGCCCAGGCAGCATCAACCTTCTTCAGAAATGGTTGGGGTGGTGGGGGGGAGAAAGCTTAGAAATAGAGAGGAGGGGTGGGGCTGGAGAAGGTTGGTAGGATGATGATGATAGGGGAGTGCTTGAATATGTGTTTGAAGAGTTTCAGGACTGAAGAGATTACCAGAGAGTTGCAGTGGGAGAGAGTTCCACTAAGGCCTTTCTGGAGGGAGGAGGATAACTTCACGGTAGCCATGCTTAGAGGCTTAGCAGTAGCTAATCAGCTTCTCTCTTTTTGCCAACAAAAGCTGCATGATCCTGTTCCTCTTTCCCTGCCCCAACACCCCAAGCTCAATGGTCTCCAACTTTTGTTCGCAATCCTTGCCATGGGTTTCAGGTTATTTGCTTTTCAAAACTGCAGCAATCCTTTCAAACACTTGTTTTAAAATAGCTCTGCCTTTTCAGTTCAGATTCTCTGTGCAAAAGTGAAGAGTTTTTAAAATATCAATAAACCAAGTATAAACTGAAAGAGTTAACTATCTAAAATTGAGTAGTGATGGCCTTATGGCCAGCTCTGAATTTGACACAGTAAGCAACTTGGGTGGTTTGTTTGGCATGGTACTAAGCGGGACCATTTTAACTTAGTGGGAAGAATATGCTGGACAGTCACAACTGTAGACAATTGTATGAGCAGCTGTGCTATCCATGGGTAAGCTGTTGGTTTTCAAGTCTAACACAAAAAGGTTTTAGGAATGTCATGCTTTATAAATGATTAAGCCTTTAAACTGTTTGTTTCCAAGGTAGATTAGAGTTAAGTGATAAGTTGCATTTTTGTCTTGATGCAAAGTTCATATGGCTCACATTGCTGTGTGCCTGAGTGTTGGGAATGTCCATTCCCATGAAAAGTCATTGTGATTTACTTTCTAGTTGTATGTCTGAAATTTGACGACACATCTCAGCCTGCAAGAATCTGAGCAAGAGCCAAAATATGGTTAATCCTGTGCTAAAAGAGAAAATCCTGTCTCTATTGATCATGTAAAATGTGGGTGGGAATTTGGTTTATTTGATTTATTGTTCTCACATGTACCTAGATACAGTGAAAAGTTGTTTTGCATGCAGTACAGGCAGATCATAACATCAAAGTGTCATTATATTCCACACTCTGTTGAAAAGTACAGCTGCAAAGAAGGTGCCCAAAGGCAAGATAAACAGACTTGAAATTTGAAGTCCATTCAGAAGTCCAGTGTTGGGGGAAGGGGTAGGAAGAAGCTGTTCTTGAACCTTTTTGTCATGTCTGTTTTAAGCTTTTGTATCTTCTGCCTGATTGAAGTGGTTGGAAGAGGTTATAACTGGGGTGGGCACGGTCTTTGCTGCAGAAGGGCAGCCAATGAGAAGTGTAGAAGGTGTTAGTGGATGGAAGGGTGGCTTGTGTGATGGCCTAGGCTGGGTTCACAACTTTCTGTAGTTTCTTACAGTCCTTGGCAGAGCAGTTGTTGCACCAAGCCATGATACATCTGGATAGAAAGCATTCGATGGTGCATCTATAAAAGTTGGTGAGGGTCCTTATGAACGTGCCGAATTTCTTCAGGATCTTAAGGAAGTAAGAGGCATTGATGTGCCTTCTTGACTGTTGCATTGATGTGGGTGATCCAAGACAGATTGGTGATCATCACTCCTAAAAACTTGACACTTTCTATCATCTCCACCTCTGGTCCATTGATGTAGATAGGGTCATGCACTCCTTGCTTCCTGAAGACTGATCAGCTCTTTAGTTTTGCTAAATCAAGGGAGAGATTGTGTTATCTTTGCACCATGTCACCAAGCACTGTCCCTCTTTCCCATATTCTGTCTTGTCATAGAGTCCTAGAGTTGTACAGCATGGAAACAGACCCTTCAGCCCTAATCATGGCTTGATATCCAGCCTACAACAGTATCATCAGTGAACTTGGAGTTTGGATGAAATCTGGCCACAGTCATGAGTGTACAGGGAGTACAGTAGGGGGCTGAGTACACATCCTTGTCGGGTGCCAGTGTTGAGGATTGTTGTGGACCTGGAGCTGGTGCTGTTGCCTATCTTCACTGTTGTCCGTGGATCAAGGAGTCAAGATCCAGGTGCAGAGGGTGGAGCATAGATCTAGGTCTCTGAGTTGAGATTAGTTTTTTTGGCATAATAATATTGAAGGCAGAGCAGTAGTCAATAAGTAGAAGCCTTGCGTATCCTTTATTATCCAGATGTTCCAGCGATTGAGTGTAGGATCAGGAAATAGTGTCTACTGTGGACCTATTTTGCTGGTAGGCAAATTACAAGGGAGGCTAGAGTTGATGTGAGCCATGACTAATCTCATGAAGCACTTCATCATTATGTGCTCTGATCGCAAAGACTGAATTCAAATAGAGTCTGGAAAATTTTGCCTAGACTAGGCATAAGTAAGGAATCTGCAGTGTAACCCTCAAAATGAAAGTCAGTTCCAGGATTAGAAACTTTCTGGGTGTGAAAGGGGGGGAAGAAGATTGAAGTGAGTCATTGGGAGCTCAAACTTTAAATCACTTTCTTGAGAATGAAGTGTCCACTCCGATTGGGAAAAGCATGACCATGGTGGGAGACTTTTAAAAGTTAGGTAATGGACTTTCTTGCCTCTAATTTTCAGTATTAGTTAGCTTCTGAATAGCATTTAAACAATATTGCTTTTAGTTTCTTACAGTAAAGATCTAAAATCTTGTGTGATCTTGTCAGTCAGCTGCTGGAAGTTCAAGTATCTGTTACCTGACTCTATGGGGAACCATAACTAAGTATAGTTTAATTAAAAGTTTCCGATAATACTAATAGTTATTATTGACATCATACCTTCGGTTAGGTGTTAATGCAGTGTTATCTTGGAGAAAGGGGTAACCATGCCAGAAAGGCAGTAACATAGGTTTTGTAAAGTTGCTCAGATGATGTCACCAAACAGGCTTAGAATTGGCTTCAGACTATTTGTAGAGCACCCTTTTTGAATGTAGAAAAATATTTCTCTAGATGACTAATGGTGAGAAATCATTACCTGACCCACCCCTTTGTGAAAAGCTTGGTTTTTTATTCATTTGTTGGGATATGGACACTGCTGGCTGAGCCAGCATTTATTGCTTAATCTTTTCTTTTCCCTAAAAAGTGGTGGTGAACTAACCACTTGAACTGCTGCTGTATTTGGGCATGAAGTACACAATAATACTATTAGGAAGGGAATTCCAGGATATTGACACATAACAGCATTTCTGAATGGAGGGTTGTGACTAGTAGCGTTCCTCAGATCAGTGTTGGAACCTTTTGGCTTGATTAAGAAGTTTGCCGATGACAAAAATTGGTGGAATCGCTGATAGCGATGAGGACTGTCAGAGGATGCAGCAAGATGTAGATCAGTTGGTGACTTGGGCAGAGAGATGGCAGATGGAGTTTAATCTGGAAAAATGAGGTGATGCATTTTGGAAGGTCTACTCCAGATGGAAAATATACTGTAAATGGTAGAACCCTTAAGAATACTGGTAGGCAGAGGGATCTGGGTGTACAGGTACACAGCTCACTGAAAGAGGCAACACAAGTGGAGGAGCTTGTCAACAAGGAATATGACATGCTTGCCTTCATCGGCTGGGGCATCGAGTTTAAAAATTGGCAAGTAATGTTGTAGCTTTTTAGAACCTTGGTTAGGCCGCATTTGGAATATGTGTTCAATTCTGGTCGCCACACTACCAGAAGGATGTGGTGGCTTTGGAGAGGGAACACAAGATTTACCAGGATGTTGCCTGGTACAGAGGGCATTCTGTATGAGGAGAGGTTGGAGAAACTTGGGTTGTTCTCACTAGAACGACAGAGGTTGAGGAGCAACCTGATAGAGGTCCTCAAGATCATGAAGGGCATAGACTGTCAGAAGCATTCCCGCCACCACCTCCCCCAAGAGTGGAACAGTCAGTTACTAGGGAGCATAGATTTAAGGTGAGGGGCAAGGTTTACAGGTGATGTATGAGGCAAGCTTTTGAGGGTGGTGGGTGCCTGAAACTCCCTGCCGGGGGAGGTAGTGGAAGCCGACACTATAGTGACATTTAAAGGGCCTCTGGACAAGTACATGAATAGGATGAGGATAGAAGGGTACAGTCCCCAGAAGGGTAGGGGTTTTTAGTTATGACAGGCAGCATGACAGTGCAGGCTTGGAGGGCCAAAGGGTCTGTTCCTGTGCTGTAACTTTCCTTATTCTGTTGTTCTTCATTGTTCCTTCAGTGATAGTTCCGATAGGATTGTCTGTAGCTTGATGTTCCCATGCATCTGGTACCTTTTTTGTCCCTCTAGCTGGTAACGCTTCTGCGCTTAGAAGTTGCTCATGCATTGTTCACCTACACCCTCATGTCTGAGTTTTGACTACTGATCCAGCTTTTTTTTTAAGATCGCTTCAATCCTAATCAGTGTCTGGCTTCATTGTGTCTCTCATACCTCTACTTGGAATTTGATGTTCCAGTTTAGAGTGCTTTCAGGAATAGGTATTGACAGTTTCCTCCTTTTTTTAATTTATCTATCTATTGAAGATTGATCCATCAGTTTCCCTGTTAACAACTTCTTAATGATCAGGAGATTAGAATCCAGCACTTTTAAACATCAAGATGAAACCTGTACTTTATCTTGTACCACATCTTAATATATTTTTATATTACTAAATAATAATCCTTGCTGATGATAAGGAAAGAAAAGATTAAGACTATTTGCATGCCTCTTCTAGCAAAGGTTTGCTGCCAGGGAGAAAAGGTCAGTCTATTCAACATGCCCACGCACTTAGTCTTTCTTTCAGGACCCAGATAAAGCATTTTTCACTTGTTCGTGCATGTAAAGTTCCATCAATCTGTTTGGGCTGCTAACTGCTTTTTTCCATTCTTTCCAGTGAAGTAAGATTGACACAAGTTGTTGTTTTGTACTTAGCTGGACTTGGCTTTATAAAGGTCCTTTTTCAAAAATAAAGAAATGACATTAGGCAGTGCACAAATGGGTGTAAGGAAATGGACTTGGATACAGCATCACCTGTGGCAGTTGGTACACAGCAGATCTTGTTTTGTCATGCTGTTTAAAAGTGAATTCATATTTTCAGGCTCACTTGCCATATCATTTTCCTAATTTATTGTATTTCAGATGATGAATAGACAAGAGAAAAATAATACGAAAGCACTTGTTGCAGAACCTTTGAGAGAGAGTCTCTCATCTGGAGAAAATACACATTTGGAGTCCACCACTGAAGGGATGGTGGACTTTCCAGACTACTTCAATCAATTGGACCTATTAGAGACACATGGACATCTGATACCTATGGGAACACACAGTATGTGGCCTGGAGAATCCGAGGAGGAAGATGATGAAGCTGAAAGTGATTTGGATTTTAAAAAGAAAGAAATAGAGTTGAAAAATGACCCAGCAAGTCTATTACTCTGGGCATCTCAGAAAAACCAGGTAGGTTATAGACATGACTGTGTGCATAACAACATGGAGATGTTTAACCACACAATAAGGTGGGGTCTGATCAAGTGAAGAATAGGATCTCCAAGACCAGATCCAAAACCACACCTGCCTCCTTTATTCATTTCTGGCTTTAATTGAGGCAGGTAAGTTCAAGCATTTAGGTTGGCACTTTATGCTAGTATAATGAAGTTGCAAGCTTCATTCAGCATTTCAAACTTAATTATAATTGTCACACTTCTGGAGCCGTCAGATACTGGGAGTCACACTGATACAAATAGCACTTGTTCCAGATTGAGAGCCTTT
>NC_063337.1:62887906-62911208 GCF_021869965.1 Rhincodon typus | reverse complement strand
ACACCTCTCCCTGGATGTAGCATGTACGTTAGGGGAAAAGACTGTGATTGCCTGCCTCCTTCCTTCCACATCCAGCATGGGATTACAAAAGAAAAGATAGAAGCATTTGCAAATATTTTCTGCAAAGGGCTGAGTGAATGATCCACCCACCTCCTAAGATGCCATTTCAGTTTGCGGCCAATTCCATGTTAAAAATAGTTGAGCACATTATCATCCCTTGATATTCCATACATGTTGTCACTGCACCATCATCAATGTACTGGGATCCGCCATAACTGGACCAAACACATTTAATACTATTTCCAGCGTTTGCTGTTTATTTTACATTAAATAAAATGCCTGTAAGAACAGGCCAGTGATTAGATATTTTGTGGTGAGTGGTGCACTTAGCTCCCCAAAATGTTTCCAACATCGACAAAGCACCAGTCAGGAATGTGATAGAATACTTTCCACTTGCCTAGATAATTGCGGCTCCGCTACTCAAACATCTCTACATCGTTCGTGACCGAGCAGATCACTTGATCAGAACCCCATGCATCACTATAAAACATCAACTGTGTGCTGCTAGTGTATTACTGCTGCAGTGTGCCATCTACAAGATTTCTGAAACAACCCACAAAGATTTTTGTTGACAGCACTTCTCAAACCCTTGAGCTCTTACCTAAATGAACAAGGCAGAAGTAGCATGGGAACACTGGCACTTGCATGTTCCCTTAAGCTTCTCACTATCTAAGTTTGAAATCTATCTCTGTTCCTTCTGTATCACAAGTTCAAATCCTGAAAATTCCTAACAGCACTGTGGGTATATCTATACTACATGGACCAGGCAGAAGCTCAAGGAGGCATCTTGCTACCACCTTACCCAGTGCAATTAGGGTTGGATAATAATTCTGCACTGTCAATTTTTTGCACACATCATGAATTAATAAAACAAATTACCCCTCCTTGCACAACTCAGAAAATCTCTCCCTCAATGAGGCCCCTCTCTAACCTAGGAACTGGCAGCCCATGCATACCTTCAAGTGTCAGGCTTCTCAAAAACACGCTTGCCATCCAGCTGGAGGCTGTCTATTTGCTGCACCTACCAAATATGCAGGGATTTGCCTTCCAGGTTCCCAAGCCTGCTTAAAGCTGTGCAAATGTTTGAAATGAGTATCCATAAGAAATTACCAGGGAGATCTGTAACCAGATCTTTCCCGTCTTCTCCCACAATGACAAATGACAAGAATGCTTTATCCAGGACATTGTGTATGCCATCACATTGGTACGTGACTATACCTTGAACTGAAAAAATCCAAATCATGATTATTATCTTTCTCATTTTAAAAGTTTTCATTGCTGTATTTAAATGACATCTTAATTTTAAAAATTATATTTTTAAACAGTTTTAATAGGTCCTTGCTGTCTTAGTGGGTAAATACACCATGCAGCATCAAGATGAATTACAGCCTAGGAATATTTTTGGTTAGTCCTCACCAAGACTGATTTACGTGAGTTCATATATTGCTGCAGCAGAGCAATTAAATGTGTCAGCCCTGTTTGGATTCCACTTTTCAGTTCAAAAAAGATATTATCATCATCCAGTACTGTTTCCAGGAGACTTGTGTATAATTATTAAGGATCAGTCTTGGACATTATGTCCAGTAAATATTTGGCAATGTTCATTGTGGGAGAATTTTTACACAGCTCTCCAATTTTTTTTGTGGAAGATCAGCAACAACCCTGGTAAAATCTTTACTGAAACAATAGGTGAATTGCTCATCTCGGAAGGTAGCAAAGGGCTGTGAGTACCAATGGAATGTACTTCAAGACGTTGCATTCAGTTAAGGAACAAAGAGAAAGGGAAAATAAAGTTTGATGGAAAGACATATTAATGCAGGGAAATAATAATTTATCTATGCAACATGTACTGTTGTAATGTTACTCTTTTGCCCTAAATTTCTTGGTCATAGCTTGCTTTCCCTATGTTTATTCAAATGCACCTTTTTTAAGTGATAGAGAATATGCATGATACAGTAGTTTACTGAATTGACCTTTTTTGCCAAAACGGAAGATTCTGAATCAAACAGATGTTGGAAAAGCTCAGCAAGTCTGATGGCATTTCTGAAGAGAAATCAGAATTAACATTTGGGATCCAGTGACCCTTTCTTGGAACTGCTTTTTTTTTTTCTTTTTGTTTGTTGTTGTGTTCCTGCCAGTGGAGTCTGTCTTGAAATGTTAACAGACAGAATGTATTCCTTCAAAGAGAAGACTGCGTTTACTTAGATTTTGAACATTAGAACAAAATACAGGTATAATTTGTCTTAAGGTCTCGAGTGCTTTACCATACAGGCGCTTTTTGGGTGTGGTGAAACTAGTTAGAGTTGATAGGTGCTTTTCTAACATCTCTTCCATCTGCAGGGAAAAGATATGTGGTAAAGGAGAGACATATAGATGTGTATGTGGAGAAAGAACATGCAAAGTATACTTAGTTTTTAGCAAACTATATTGGATTCAAGTTAAACACAAAGAGACTAATCTGGGGCATTGAGTATGTAAATGAACTACTCTTTACCAAAATGACCTAGAATTATACAATAGAGTCAGAGTATGGAAACAGATTTTTGGTCCAACTCATCTGCATCAATGAGACATCCCAATCTGACCTAATTCCATTTGCCAGCATTTGGCCCATATCCGTCTCAACCCTTGTTCATTTTACCCATCCAGACGTCTTAAATGTTATTTTACCTACTTCTATCACTTCCTCTGGCAACTTGTTCCCTACGTGCATCATCCTCTGCTGGGGAAAAGCTGGGGAAAAAGTTACTGCTTAGTCCTTTTTTTTTTTTTCCTCTTTTTCTCTCCCACCTTAAATCTATGCTGTCTAGTTTTGGACTCCTCCGCCCTAGGAGAAAGACCTTGGCTATTCAGCCTATCCATGCCCTGTATGACCTTGATAAACCTCTAAGGTCACCCCCCAGTCTCTGACGCTCCAGCGGAAGAACTCTTTTTTTTTTTATCGTTCTTTAAAAACATTTTTTCGAGATAGTTTTGAAGTGTTCTTATTGTCTCTGCCTCCATGATAAAGAATTACAATTTCCAATTGCTTGTTTTGTTTTTAAGACTTTCTCCTCTCTCTTCTGTTTGGTAATCATCAGTCTCTATCCATTTACCTTTATCTTCGCATCCAGTTGAAACAGTATTTAACTATTAACGCTCCAACCTGTTATCATTTTGACAAACTCTTACTTTGTCTGCATACCACTTAAAAATCACTTCACTGTTGTGAACCTCATTAGGACTAATTGAAGATGTGCTAAAGTAGTATGCAGATTCAAGTTGTTTTTGTTCTTTCTTAGATTTTTCCAGCTTTGTTTGTTTTTCTTAAGTGTTATGGAAATTGAGCTTTTTAGCTTTATCAGAAAAAATGAAATTTCAACTATAATCTTTCCATGGCATTAGCCCATCTGTATTTTTATACAAATGCCCAAAATGACGTGCAGTGCACTATAAGAGACAATAGGAACTGCTGATGCTGGAGTCTGAGATAACAAGGTGTGGAGCTGGAAGAACACAACAGGCCAGGCACCATCAGAGGAGGAAGAAAGCTGACGTTTCGGGTCTGGACGTTTCGGGTCTGGACTCTTCTTCAGAAATGGGGGTGGGGAAGGGGGCTCTGAAATAAATAGGGAGGGGGGAGGCGATGATAGGAGCAGATAGGTGGAGAGAAGATGGACAGGTCCAAGGAGGTGGGGATGAAAGGGCAGGTGGGCCTGGACTTGGGATGAGGTGGGGGGTGGGGAGATTTTGAAACTAGTAAAGTCCACATTGAGACCATTGGGTTGTAGGCTTCCAAGGCAGAATATGAGATGCTATTCCTCCAGTTTCTGGGTGGCATCGTTGTGACACTGGGGGAGGCCCAGGATGGACATGTCGTCCAGGGAGTGGGAGGTGTTGTCGTTTATCACGAACCGAACGTAGGTGCTGCACAAAGTGGTCCCTAAGCCTCCACTTGGTCTCCCCGATTGTAGAGGAGGCCACATCAGGAACTGCAGATATAATAGACTACATTAGCGGATGTGCAGGTGAACATCTCCTAGGGTAGTTGCATGCTCCTCTTGCAGGATGTGGGAGGTAAGGGTCACTGCTGGTGTCCCCTCTGACTTCACCTGTGAGAAGCGCACCCAACTCCAGCTCCTCAAAAACCGCGTTAGGGAACTGGAGCTGGAGCTAGATGAACTCTGGATCATTGGGAAGGCTGAGGGGGTGATAGAGAAGAGTTACAAGGAGGTGGTCACACCCAAGGTACAGGACAAAGGTAGCTGGGTGACTGTCAGGAAGGGGAAAGGGAATAGGCAGACAGTGCAGGGATCCCCTGTGGCCGATCCCCCTCAATCAGTATCCAAAACGGTATACTTTTGGGGGGGACGACCTACCAGGGGAAGGCCGTAGCGGACAGGTCTCTGGCATTGAGCCTGGCCCTGTGGCACAGAAGGGAAGGGGGGAGAATAGAGCAATTGAAGTGGGGGATTCAATAGTAAGAGGCTGCCTCCCGGGTGCCAGGGTCCATGATGTCTCGGATCGTGTCTTCAAGATCGTTTAAGGGGTAGGGTGAGCAACCAGCAGTCATGGCATACATTGGTACCAGTAACAGATAGAAAAAGGACAGAATGTGAAAAACGAGTACAGGGAGTTAGGTTGGAAGCTGAAGTCCAGGACAAACGGTAGTTATCTCTAGATTACTACCAGTATCACGTGATAACGAGGTAAGAAATAGGGAGAGAGTGCAGCTAAACACGTGGCTACAGAGATGGTGCAGGAGGTAGGGCCTCCATTATGTGGATAATTGGAACACATTCTGGGGAAGGTGGGACTTGTACAGTCAGGACGGGGTTGCACCTGAACTGGAAGGGCACAAGTATCCTGGGAAGGAGGTTTGCTCGAGCTATACGGGATGGCTTAAACTGGATTGGCAGGGGGTGGGCAACCGGATTTGTAATTCAGAGGATGAAGTATTCAGCCTTCCAACAGACACAACAGGGAGTGAGGTTGTTAATAAAGAAATGCGGTCGATGGAACGGAACGTAATTGTGGACACAGAGATGGTTTGAGGTGTGTATACTTCAATGCTAGAAGTATCGGAAATAGGGCGGATGAACTTAGAGCATGGGTCAGTACTTGGAACTACGATGTTGTGGCCATTAGAGAAACTTGGGTAACTCGGGGACAGGAATGGTTGTTGGGAGTTCCAGGATTTAGATGCTTTAAAAAAAATAAGGAGGGTGGAAAAAGAGGCGGGGGAGTGGCATTGCTAGTCAGGGCTAGTATAGCAGCTACTGAAAAGCAGTTTGAGAATATGTCCAGAGTCAGTTTGGGTTGAGGTCTGGAACAAGAAAGGAGCAGTCACTTTGGGGGTGTTTTTTTTTTTTTTTTTTTACAGACCCCCTAATAGTTGCAGAGAAGTGGCGGAGTGGATTGGGAGGCAGATACTGGAAAGTTGCAGAACTCACAGGGTTGTAGTCATGGATGACTTCAACTTTCCAAATATTAATTGGAAACATATTAGTTGTAATAGCTTAGATGGAGCAGATTTTGTCCAGTGCGTTCAGGAAGGATTCCTGACAGTATGAGGAGAGGCCACTTTGGATTTGGTGCTTGGCCATGAACCGGGCCAAGTGTTAGACCTGTTGGTAGCGATCATAACTCTGTTACCTTTACAATAGTCATGGAAAAGGATGGGTACATACAGCAGGGTGATGTTTATAATTGGGGGAAGGGTAATTATAGTTCTGTTAGGCAAGTACTGGATAACATAAAATGGGAACGGACGTTGCCAGGGCAGAGCAGTACTGAACTGTGGAGATTGTTTAAGGAATGCATACTGCGTGTGCTCGATTATGTTTGTCCCGAGCAGGCAGGGAAGATGCAGCTGAGTGAGGGAACTTTGGTTTTCAAGAGAGGTCGAACGACTGGTTAAGAGGAAGAGGGATGCTTATATAAGGTTTAGGAAACAAGGAACGGAAAAGGCTGTAGACAGATACAAGTTATCCAGGAAAGAGCTGAAGAAGGGGCTTAAGAGAGCTATGAAGGGGCATGAGAAAACCTTGGCAGATGGATCAAGGAAAACCCCAAGGCTTTTTACACGTTCATGAGGAATAAGAGAACGGCCAGAGAAAGGATAGGGCCAATCAAGGATTGTAAAGGGAATTTGTGCATGGAGCCTAAAGAGGTAGAGGTCCTTAATGAATACTTTTCTTCGGTATTCACAACTGAGATGGACCTAGTTGTAGAGGAGGACAGTGTGAAACAGGCTGGAAGATTGGAGAGAGGCAAATGTCATTCCCTTGTTCAAAGAAGGGAATAAGGATGATCCCAGAAATTACAGGCCAGTTAGTCTTGCGTCAGTGGTGGGCAAATTATTGGAAAGGGCTCTGAGAGATAGGATTTATGATCACTTGGAAAAGCACAGTTTGATTCGTGATAGTCAGCATGGATTTGTGAGGGGTAGATCATGCCTCACAAACCTTATTGAATTCTTTTGAAGAGGTGACCAAACACGTGGATGAAGGTGGAGCAGTGGATGTGGTATATATGGATTTAAGTAAGGCGTTTGATAAGGTTCCCCATGGTAGGCTCATGCAGAAGATAAGGAGGCATGGGATGGGGGAAATGTGGCAGATTGGATTCAGAATTGGCTGACCCTTAGAAGACAAAGGGTGGTAGTGGACGGAAAATATTCAACATGGTGCTCAGTTACGAGTGGTGTACCACAAGGATCTGTTCTGGGCCCTCTTCTATTTGTGATTTTTGTAAATGATTTGGATGAAGGAGTGGAAGGGTAGATTAGTAAGTTTGTGGACAATACAAAGGTGGGACAATGCGGAGGGCTGTTCTAGGTTACAAAGGGACATTGATAGGATGCAGAGCTGGGCTGAGAAGTGGCAGATGGAGTTTAACCCTGAAGAGTGTGAGGTGATTCATTTTGGAAGGACAAACTTGAAAGCAGAATACAGGGTTAACATACAGATCCTTGGCAGTGTGGAGGAGCAGAGGGATCTTGGGGTTCATGTCCACAGTTCCCTGAAAGCTGCCACCCAGGTGGATAGAGTTGTTAAGCAGGCGTATGGTGTGTTAGCTTTCATTAGTAGAAGGATTGAGTTCAAGAGCCGTGAAGTTATACTCCAGCTATACAAAAGCCTGGTTCGGCCACATCTGGAGTATTGTATCCAGTTCTGGTCGCCCCATGACAAAGATGTGGAAGCATTGGAAAAGGTGCAGAGGAGATTTACCAGGATGTTGCCTGGAATGGAGGGAAGGTCTTGTGAGGAAAGGTTGAGAGAGCGAGGGCTTTTCTCTCTAGAACGACGAAGGATAAGCGGTGACTTGATAGAGTACAAAATGACCGGAGGTATAGATACAGTAGACAGCCACAGAGACTTTTTCCTAGGGTGGAGGTAGCTATTATGAGGGGCCATAATTTTAAAGTGAGTGGAGATAGATATAGGGGAGACGTCAGAGGTAGGCTGTTTACTCAGAGTGGTCGGGGTGTGGGATGCATTGCCGGAGAGGGTAGTGGAGTTGGCCTCATTAGGGGCATTTAAGCGGCTATTAGACAGGCATATGGATGATCATATAAGGTAGGGGTAGAGGTTAGATAGACCTTAGGATTAGGGTAAAAGTTCAGCACAGCATTGTGGGCTGAAGGGCCTGTACTGTTCTATGTTCTAATGTGAAAGGGTTAGGATGGAGGTGAGGGGGGTGGGGTGTGTAGCACCCCCTGCGGTTGCAGGGAAATGTGCCGGGGGTGGTGGGGCTAGTAGGGAGTGTGGAGCGAACGAGGGAGTCGCAGAGAGAGCGCTCCCTCTGGAAGGCAGATAAGGGTGGGGAGGGAAATGTATCCTTCATGGTGGGGTCAGATTGCATCTGGTGGTGAATGATGCGTTGAATCCGGAGGTTAATGGGGTCATATGTGAGGACAAGGGGAATTCAGCGTTTATTTCTATCGTGGGGAGGGGGTGTGAGGGCTGAGGTGCGGGAAAGGCAAGAGATGTGGTCTCTTGACCACTGCAGGGGGTGGGTGAAGACTGCGGTCCTTGAAACGAGGTCATTTGGGATATCTGGGAGTGAAATGCCTCCTATTGGGAGCAGATGTGGTGGAAGCGGGGGGGATTGCATTCTTGCAGGAAGGCAGGTGAGAGGTGTAGTCTAGGTAGCTGTGGGAGTCAGTGGGCTTGAAATAGATATCAGTTTCAATGTAGTTACCAGAGATGGAGATAGAGGTCCAGGAAGGAGAGAGAGGCATCAGAGGGTCCACGTGAATTTGAGGTTAGGGTGGAAGGTGTTAATCAAGTTGATGAACTATTCAGGCTCCTTGTGGGAGCACGAGGCGGCGCCGATACAGTCATTGATGTAATGGAGGAAGAGGTGGGGGGATAGTGCCAGTGTAGCTGCGGAAGAGGGACTGTTCCACGTGTCTTACAAAGCGGCAGACCTAGCTTGGGCCAATGCGGGTACCCATGGCCACCCCTTTCGTCTGTAGAAAGTGGGAGGAGTTGAAGGAGAAGTTGTCAAGGGTGAGGATGAGTTCAGTCAGGCAGATAAGGGTGTCGTTGGAGGGGGACTGGTTGGGCCTGCAGGAGAGGAAGAAGCAGAGGGCGTTTAGGCCATCTGCATGGGGAATGTACGTGTACAGGGATTGGATGTCCATGGTAAAGATGAGGTGTTGGGGGCCAGGGAATCAGAAGTTTTGGAGGAGGTGGAGGGCATGGGTGGTGTCCTGGACATAGGTGGGGAGTTCCTGGACCACTGGGGGAAGAAAGAGTCGAGAAATTCAGTGGGGCAGGAGCAGGCAGACACAGTGGGTCGGCCAGGGCAGTCAGGTTTATGGATTTTGGGAAGGAGATCGAAATGGGCAGTGTGGGGTTGGGGAACGATGAGTTTGGAGACTGTGGGTGGGAGGTCACTGGAGGTGATGAGGTTATGGATGGTCTGGGAGATGATGTTTTGGTGGTCAGGGGTGGGGTCTTGATCTAGGAGGCGGTGTCAGAGTGTTGGCACCTGGCCTCAGTGATGTAAAGGTCAGTGCGGCATAACACAACTGCGTCTCCCTTGTCTGCGGGTTTGATAGTGAGGTTAGGGTTGGAGCGGAGGGCTGCACTAGTTGTGCCTGAACCAATATGATATACAAATTCAATATCACTTCCTTATTTTTATTTTTGATTATCCTTTGAATAAAACACAGAATTCTGTTTCCATTTTATGGACTTTTATTTTTAGGTTGTATAGCTACACTGCTGGAACTACCTGCTTTTCTGTTTTTAGAATTTAGAATGTGGTTCTCTAACCCAGTGTGTCCTGCTTCATATTTCTGTAGAGAATGTTCTCTTCCACATCCCCTGAATTAACTATTTTCTTTGGGAATCTACATGATCTCCTCTTGCATTTTACTACACTTCATGCTATTTACAACTAATTTCAAAATTGTTCTGTTTTTGCGATTTATATCAATCTAACTTGTACAAATAGTACATGAGGTCTCAGGTCAAATCCCTCCGGTACATTATTGATGTGATTTCAATCTGAATTTCAATGTGTTGGAAGCCTAATTCACTTTATTTTTCTGCTGTACTTTGTTGCCATCAGTTGTTTGATTGCAGCATGGATATTTTGTAATGATGATTAAGGGCTTTCTAGTCAAGAAGCTAAACTGACAGCTAGTGATGACAACAATTGTTTAATATTCCCATATTCCATGATATGCAAGATGATCTCATTAATCAAAGATTTAAGTAGGATAAACAGTCCAACCATGTGCAGGTTGGGTGAGACAGCATGTGATGATGCTTGGAGAACAAGTATTTACAAAGCCTTTTTGAAATTATGGAATACCATGGATTCTATACCTGAGCCTCAATGATCTAGTTTAATTTAGATGCATAATACAGTCAAATCATTCACCTGAACACCAAAACATAGGCCCTATTAATGGACAAGAAATACAATTGATTCCAAAATTAAGGATATATTCTGAAGCTTATCTTTAAACGTGCAAGAATAAATGTTAAAATTGCTTTATTTTCTTGCTACCTTAATTGTAGGTTTCAATAGTGAGCAGACTTCTCTCTGAAAATCCCAGTCTGGTGAATGTTAAAGATGATGACAACTATACACCACTACATAGGGCTGCCTATAGTGATCATATAGAGGTTGTTCGTGAGCTGATAGCTCATGGAGCTGATGTGCATGCTCGCTCTATCGATGGCTGGACACCATTGCACAGCGCCTGTAAATGGAACAATGCAGCAATAGCCTCATTTCTTCTACAGCATGATGCAGATATCAATGCCCAGACAAATGGCTTGCAGACTGCATTGCATCTTGCTTCAGGAAGTAAAGACACAAAGGAAACAATTGAATTGTTATTAATGAATCGCTACATTAATTCAGATTTGAAAAATAATTTGCGTGAGAAAGCATATGACATTGCTTGGAGAACAAGTATTTACTATTGCCTCTTTGAAATTACAGAACACTGCACAAATTCTGTACCTGAGTCTCAATTATCTAGTTTAATGTAGATCTATAGTACAACTGTACCATTTACCAAAATGTATGGCTAATAATTGCCAAGAAACATGCTTGATTCAGAAATTAAGGCTATATTCTGAAGCTTGAAGCAGTATTTCTTTCTGTTAAAGATGACAATTTTTATGTATGCAAATTAGTTGTAACTTCAGAAAATATCATACCATTTTCAGTGGAAGAATGCAAATATCCTTTCTGTTCATCAATGTTTGCATTTTCTGTTGTGAGGGGTTGCAACCAATTGTCATCTCATGAGATGTTCAGCTGAAATCCTGTTTGCTGCTTCAGCTGGACATTAAGTGGCACGTAGCACTATCTCAGAACAGCATTCAACATCATACGATCAGATTATCTGGTCATAATCACGTTGCTGTTTAAAGGATCTTACTTGCATAAAATGGCAGATGCATATTTACATTGTAACAGTGACTGTTTCAAAAGTACTTAATTGACTAAGGCATTTTGTGACCTGTGTTTGTGAAAGATACCACCTAAATGCAAAATTTTATATTACTTTGTGATCTTACTCCCTTTTCCAGGGATAGAAAATAGAGAAAGTTTGAGTTAATCGGGAAAGTGAAATTAAGGTCCAAGTAAGGCTATGGCTGATCTGACTGATGGAGAAGGCTCAAGGGACTAAATGACCTTCTTTTATTATCTTCTTTAAGAGACTATAAGGTTGCTGCTGTGAGAACCAGAAAATGTTCCCAAAGGTGCTCTTTCAAAAGTGGGGTTGCCATACTTACCACTGACCACCTGCAGGCAAATGGAATATTTTTGAAGTATTGACAGTGTTGAAATGTAGGGAAATAAATTGAATATTCAATAGCAGCTCTAGTTTTTTTAAAATCCTATTTGTCATTTTTGAAAGTTGGTTTAAAAATGCTGTATTTTTAAAGCATTTAAGAGATGTTTTATTCATCATGGATTTTTCAAAGTATCTTCTGGTAAAATAAGAAAATTTATGACTAAATATTGGAAAGTGAGTGACAAAGTTCACTAAAATGTGATACTTCAACATCAAAACCCAAAAAATTGTGGGTTTGAAAAATGCAGCTAAAGAATCAAATCTGTCCAAAACATCTAAATAAAATGGCATCATGTACTAGACTCTTTTTATTATTCACTCGGGAATAAGTGAGGGATCACTCATTTAATACAGGTGAACAAGAATATTTTTCTGAGGGTAGTCAATCTGTGGAATTTTTTTACAGCAGAGAGCTTTCAAAGGTGGGTCTTCTGGGTTAAAATGGATGAATTTTTAATCAGGGAATCAAGTCATGGGGAGATTACTGTCAGCTCACTTTTTGGTTATTTTTCACAATGAGCAGCTGTTGCCTTTCTAATGTAGATGCAATGCTTCTACATTCTAGATAGCTGTTTGCATAGGTGCTGATAGCAGTTTCCTTTCTAGTGACATGTACTACATGGTTTCATTGTTTTCCATGTCTTTAATAACCTGGGCCACCAAAGACAGTATCTTGTTGGTTGTGCATTAAACACATCCCTAGGTGATGATTATGGAGCTGAAATAGCACCTTACATCTATACTTTCTAGTGATTACTCCTCTGACTCCATCATTGACATAACTTTTAATAACTATTATTCTGGCACATAGGTTAATTTTTTTATCTCTGTGAGCCAACCAGTTTCATCCAGAAATTACACTGTCAATGCAATGATTTTCCAAATGTTTGCATTTGATGTCTTACACAAGACAGAAAGAAAATCAAAGCCCAGCTCTACAGTGAGGTTGCAGTCTTATGGTCTGTTATGATTGTAAACGATGGTTAAAGTACTTATGAAATCTACTTACTCCAAAAATCAAGGACAATGCTTCACATTATAGCTGCACGTAATTTCATTCCCAGATTCTGAGGGGGTGAGGCAAATACAATTGGTTTCTTGTCGCCACTAGCGAACATGAAAGATCATATCATCTACGCCATATAAGGACACATTACGGGCTAGCTTCACAAGCTTAATACTCTCTGCAAGTTGACTTTTACACAATTTTTGAATTCTTTGTCACATTTCTTAGAATTCAACAAAGGAACGCTCTTCCTTCATTCAGTGAACAAAATGTTACCAAATTTGGTATGAATTTTCTGTGGTAATTCTTGAAGTACAAAAATATTCAACCTCAGAAATGTTTTGAGGGGAATGGTGCATTTCTTGTCATTCTTATTTTACCTCATCAGTGATGACTCGATGACCTTTACAGAGTTTTGAAACATTTCTCATGTGTGTGCCTTCATCTGACTCTTTTCCACCACCCCCCACCCCGCCACAAGGCTTTGCCGAACTTTGGAGCACCTGTTTCAGTCTGTCACCATGGCCCTGCCTGTTTGGAGCTAAAAGTAGTACATGATTTAAATAGCACAATATTCCCTCCCTCCTTTGCAGAATTTGGGTCATCATCCCTTGGAAATTTTAAGGGCTAAAGAAACACCAAATGCAGCCTACGGAACTGAAATAGTCCCACGTGTGTATTATTACCCAACTATGGCACACTTGCCATCTTATTCAAATTTTAAACAGGCATTATCAGATCATATTTCAATATAGATTTGGTACAGGTATGCAAATAATGAGGATCTGGCCAATGTAGAAGAAAGGCATTTTCCTACACTCAAGACAATTAATCCAGAGACCGCAATAATGTTCTGGGGACCCAGGTTTGAATCTCGCCATGGCAGATGGTGGAATGTGAATTCAATTGAATGATAGAATACTCCCCACCTGCCTGGATGAGGGCAGCTCCAACAGCAGCCCAACAAGCTTGACAAAGCCCCAAGGCAAAGCAGCCAGCTTGATTGGCACTGCATCCACAAGTGTTCACTCTCTCCACCACCGACACTCAGTAGCACTAGTGTGTACTATCTACAAGATGCATTGCAGAAATTCACCAAAGATCCTTAGACACCACCTTCAAGTTCCCCTCAAGCCATTCACCATCCTGACTTGGAAATATATCAGCGTTCCTATACTGTTGCTGGGTCAAAATCCTGGAATTTCCACCCTAACGGCATTGTGGGTCAACCTAAAGCAGGTAGACGGCAGCAGTTCAAGAAGGCAGCTCACGACCACCTTCTCGAGCGACGAGGGACAGGTAATAAATGCTGGCCAGCCAATGACGCCCACATCCCACAAAATGAATTTAAAAAGTAGCAAAAGTCTGGTCTTGATGGTGGAAGGATCAACATGCAGAAGAGACAAACTTAAGGTACTGGCAAAAGAAGCAATGGAGATTTGATGGGAAACCCAAATGTGAGGTCTGTACTCTTGAATTTATTTGTTGGTTTCAATGAACATGGTTTTTGCTTCAACAAAAAAAGAATTTGCTCCAATTTAACTTGAGGGCTGCAAACTCATTTCATTCTAAAAGGTTGGTTTCACACTTTTAGCAACAATTGGGACAATTTTGTGCATTGCTAATTGTATGTGATTGCAATCAACACTCTTCCAGTTATAAGAATTTTTCTCTCCTCCGTTACTGCATGACTAATAAGTTTTCCAACTGTCATTAACTCAAGTTTTCACAATACAGGACTGAGAAATCACAATAACTAATGTGTCTCTATTTTGCATCTATGTATACCAAAGCTCCAACATTATTTCAAACGCAACGTATTGAAATGTTCCATTGGACATTCTTGCGCTTCTTTCCGATTGTATGAATCTCAAATAACACTTATCAACCTGCTGCTGTTAAACAGTTTCCTCCTGCTCGCATCTTCTCTGTGACCTTCTTGTGGCTTTCTTTGGCAAGGTGACCACTTGCAACTGTAGAACTCTGCCCCTAAACGCTAGTAACAGAACTTAGTTGTATCAGTGCTACTGACCAGTTGGACTCTATCCATTGTCTCATTAATAATACCTGCATAACTGCTACAACCTTCTGTTTTTGGGGCGTTATGCTTACATATCTCCAGAATGTTTACTTCAGCACATGGCTGATGGTTGTTAACTCTAGTTTATTTGAGTCACATTCCCTTGTGTCCAGGGGCATTTCTGTTTGATATATTTGAAAATTTTCTGCAATTGCAATGAATTACAATTACAATCGAGGCCAGAAGAATAGGCAATTCATTTCCGGTTCCAAAGGAATGGCTTTCTTCAATCTCCAATGGCTTGAGATTGCAGTGCCGCTCAAGCTTTTACAAAACATCCTTCTGCAGCATGTTGTTTTTCCTGGGATGAACAAATTCCTGAATGTCCCATACACTTCTGGGTCTTCTTCAGTCCCCTTTCATTTCTCACACTGCCTGGTTAACAGCTGAAATATCCAAGCCTTCGAGGATATTGTTAACAATGTACAGCATGCCACTCCATTGTAGGCATCTTGGGTTGTACATGTCAGTGAACTAACCTGGGCAACTACACCATGCATATATTTTGCTTCATGGCTCTGATCTTAGCTATTGATCCGACCTCCCCTGCCCTCAGACCCAACTGGCCACAGCACCCGTCAGTACCTCAAGGAGGCAGCAGAAGATTTGGATGCTATCCATGTCCAACTGCCCCTTCAAGCACCGGCTCAATTCCCTGTCACACCTGAAACAGCCATCTCCATGTAAAGTCACAGGCCAAGGCATGGCTGCACCTTAGAGGCCATTGTGCCCTCCATGCATGGTTGGCATTGTCAATTAGGCATGACAATTGGTCCAAGTACCTGATTTCTATTTAAAGATTCTGGATTCAGGCTAGACCCGGGATCCTGAACTACAAATGAAAATCCCAGTCTTAGTGATCCAAGCCCAGCTTTATGTGGACTGGGGATTTCCTTCTCTTTCTCCCTGTTTCTGTCTCTCCCTCTCCCCCTAGCCCACCCCATCTTTCTCTATCTCTTTCCTGTCTTTTCTCACTCCTTTCCCCAGCTAGATGTTGTCCACCCACTGACACTCAGTAGCCTTGCTGAAGGTAGATCCAGTAATCATCCCTATTAATGTCAATGCAATCTGCAGCCTCTGTGACCAGTGCCTGGTCCCTACTAAGAGCCAGTCCAGTTTTCTTTTTGAAAATGTGCAGTCAGCACTTTCACGCAAATTAGTTACTAATTCCTTTGGGGAAAGAACTTTCTAGCATTATCCTATTCTTACTTGTGCTTTGTTTAACTCTTGTATCTGAGCCAATCAAAAACTTTGCAAGCGAATCCTGTCATTATTTCCTATCTGTTATTCAGTACAGATGTTTCTCCTCAGACATTTACATAGTAATATTCCTATTGGATATGAAACTGTTGAAATTGAAAATTTGAATTTCATACCCAAGCACACATTTAAAGGTACATTAGGTGCTCACAGCTAATGTAGGAAATATAATCTATCAAATTTACTATTGTGTTTCTGTTAGTCTTGCTTTAACTATCTTGCACGAAAGCAGCCTGAAATGACATCAAGGTTAAAGATATTCTGCTAATAGCTGGATTAAAGTGCAGGAGTGGTATAAATTTGACTGAACCATGATCATAAAATGAATGGCAATACAGTTTTATCTCTAATTTACTTTATTTTCTTAATTCTAAAATGGAAAAATAACATAGCAGAGTGAACGTTCTGCATAATAACGTACCTTATGGAAATTATGCCATAGCTTCAGGTTTATATTAGATAATGCGAAAAGACTAAGCTGATTCACAGCTTTACAGATGTTCGGGGTCAAATGACAGAATTCAACATTTGGTTTCAAAGATTACATTATGTAGTCTCTAACAACTGAATATAAATGTGAAACGTGATTGCTAATCACCTACTGTATTACAAATAAAACTTAGGACCCCTTGTTCCATTTGAAACTAAATTCTATTCTGTGATAAGATGGTTTTGTTTCTTGTTTTCTCTCCCTTAATTTGTCGAAGGATGAAGGTTATTTCCAGACATGTAATATAGTTTTGGAGAAATCATATCTCACGGTCTTTGACTTTAAGGCTGAGCAAAGTAAAAGTATCGTTAAATTATGCTTCTTTAGTTGGTGCAATTTATATCTATAATTCTGAACTTTTCTACACTAAAGCTGTTTTTATAGAATGGTCCACCGAAACATTCACAAGATATGCCTATGATCCAGAGACAAAAGCTACAAGAAACAAAACTAATATCTTTTGCGTACTTTTTCAGATGACCAGATACTTTAAATATCATAAGACTATAAGATATAGGATCAGAATTAGGCCATACAGCCAATTGAGGTTGCTCCACCATTCGATCATGGCTGACATGTTTCTCAACCCCATTCTCCACCTTCTCCCCATAACCCTTGATCTCCTTATTAATCAAGAATGACTTGGCTTCCACAGCCCTAATTGCCCAGAAGGTAGTTAAGAGTCAACCACATTCCTGTGGGTCTTGAGTCACATGTACAGCAGACCAGGTAAGGCTGGCAGTATCCCTCCCTGAAGGACATTGGTGAGTCAGATGGGTTTTTCCGACAATTTCCGATGGACTTGTGGACATCATTAGAGTCTTAATTCCCCAGATTTTTATTGAATTCAAATTCCACCATCTGCCACAGTGGGATTTAGTCCCAGGTCCCCAGAACATTACCTAGGCCTATGGATTAAAAGTCCAGTAATAATACCACTAGTCCATTGCTCACCGCACCCCTCCCCCCCCCACCCAACCTCCCCAGCTTGTGTGCTGAACAGAAGTGTTCTACAAGTCAATCACCTAATCTGCATTTGGCCTCCCCAGCATACAATAACGTGTGCATGAGTAAAGTCGACTAAACTGAAAGGAGAATTCTTTCATTGATGTAATTTGGATGGAGGGTTTAGAACCTTCAATGCTGAGAAGAATTAAAAGGACAAATGTTGCATTCCCCGCATTTGTATGGAAAACACCATAGGAATTTGACAGGATGTTGGGTGTGATCTGAAGAGTGAATCAGCCTGTCACAGAGGGAATGCAGGGGATAGGAAAACGTGTATGCTGATGATGTCCAACAAGAGGCACCAGAAGATTACCTGTTTACATTGGGGGCTGGTGTGATGGCAGGGGAATCCTAACATGGTTCTGAGAGGGAGGAAAAGCGAAGAGTAGAAGTGTGGTAAATGGCTCAGACAAGCTTGAGGGCACTATTAATTATTTTGGGAAAGGAGGAAATCCTCAGTTGACATGAATTTTTCTGGCAATACGGCACAGTGGCTCAGTGGCTGGCACTGCTGCCTCACAGCGCCAGGGACTTGGGTTCGATTCCAGCCTTGGGCAACTGTCTGCGTGGCATTTGCAAATTCTCTTTGTGTCTGTGTGGGTTTCCTCCAGGTGCTCTGGTTTCCTCCCACAATCCAAAGATGTGCAGGGTACGTGGATTGGCCACGCTAAATTGCCCATTGTGCCCAGGGATGTTTAGTTAGGTGGATTAGACAGGGGAAATCAAGGGTGGGATAATGGTCTGGGTGGGATGCTCTTCAGAGGGGTGATGTGGACTTGTTGGGCTGAATGGCCTGTTTCCACACTGTAGGGATTCTATAATTTCTATGAAAATGGGGGACATTAGTGAAGCACTAGTGTAAAAGATTGTATCGTCTGAGCAGATATAAAGGAAGTTGCGAAACTAAGAAAATGAAATGTGGCTCCTAAAGAAACAATGTGTGAGGAAGTGTAGTCAAGGTGGTTGTGGGAGTCAGGGAGCTTAAATAGTATTTATTGATGCCCTATCATAGAAGTGAAGAAAGGGAAAAGTCAGACATGGACTACGTGTCATTTTTGAAGGGGAAAATGTGTTTAATAAATTTATTAAAAGATTATTTTGAGTATGTAACAACTATTGTGAAGGGAAGCCTGTAAACGTCATATACTTGGGTTTCAAAGGGCATTCAATAAGATGCAACATAAAAATTAATATGTAATGTTGAAGTAGTTGGTGGCAATTTATTAGTATGGATAGAAGATTGCTTGATGGGCAGAAAACAGAGAGTCTGGATATATTGAGCATTTTCAAGCTGGCAGGCTATAACTCATGAAGTACTGCAGGATCAGTGCTGGGACTCAGCTAGTTCTATGACTTCAATGAAGAGACTTTGAGTATTGTACTTAAGTTTGTTGACAGGTCAAAGCTAGATCAGAATGTGATTATGTGAGGAGGCCACAAAGAGATATAGATAGGTTAATTAATAAATTTGGCCAACTCTGAGGTTTCAGCATGAAGAAACCTGAATATTTTTTAAAAGATATGAAACTTTAAAATGTTAAGTTTCAGGGAGGCTTTGATGCACTCCAGCAATGAAAACAGAAAATTAGTATGCAGTTACTGCAAGCAGTTACGAAGGCAAATAGCGCATTAGCTTTTACTACAAGGAAATTTGTGTACAAGAATAAGTAACGTTTACTATATTTTTACAGGGTTTTGCTAACAACACATTTTAGTCTCCATGTCTCAGAATGGATATATATGTAAAGAATGCAGGAAAGTGAAAGTTCCATAAATTATTTCATGGGATGAAAGCATTGTCCAAGAGCTTGAGACTGAGTAAACTGGACCTACAGTTACTGGAGTTCAGAAAAAGGAGAGGTGATGCTATGTGATTCTGAAGGGGCTTGATTAAGGTCACGCTAAAAGTTGTTTTTCCTGATTCAAAAATGTAAGACGTAGTGACACAATCTCAGGGAAAGGTTTTGATCATTTAGTATTGAGGAGAAACCTTTTCACTCAACAGGTTGTGAATATTTGGAATTCTCTGCGTTTTTTTTTGTGGAAGCTCGATCACTGAGTTTATTTAAGACTTTGATTGACAGATATCCCAACGAATCAAGAAGTAAGGGAATGAGCAAGCAAGTCGACATGAAGCAGAAGATCAGCCATGATCTTATGGAATGGTGGAGCAAGCATGGGAAGGGAGTGGGGATGGAAAGAGCTGTTAGGTCTACAACTGCCCCAATTTCTACTGTGCTTACCTCAAAAAGCTTTCAAAAATTTTACTATACTACTGTATTACCATTTTCTACACTTTCTTCAAATAATTCAATATTATTAACCAAACATGGCGTTCTCTCTTAAAATCCATGATGATTATTCTTTACTATATTTTTGTTAATAGCGGAAAGTGCAGAATTACAGGGGGTTATAGAGATTAAAAGGAGTAAAGCAAGATGCAATGAAAGTGAAAGATAGGGCGGCGCAGTGGTTCAGTGATTAAAACTGCTGCCTCACAGCGCAGGGCCCTGGGTTTGATTCCACCTTTGGGGCTCTGTCTGTGTTGAGTTTGCGCATTCTCCCCGTTTCTGCGTGGGTTTCCTCCGGGTGCTCCGGTTTCCTCCCACAGTGCAAAGATGTGCAGGCTAGGTGGATTGGCTATGCCAAATTGCCAACAGTGTTCATGGATGTGTAGATTGAGTGGGTTATAGGGGGATGGGTCAAGGTGGGATGCTCTGAGGGTCGGTGTGGACTTGTTGGGCCGACGGACCTTTTTTCACACTGTAGGGATTCTATTCTATGAAAATACAGAAGAATTCAAAGATTATAAAAGTAAAAGAGAAACACTAAGATACATTTTCATTGGTACATGTAGAATGCCAGAATAAGAACATAGACCAGTACAGGCCATTCGGCCCATGATGTTGTGCCGACCTATTATCCTACGAGGATCAAACTGCCCTGCATACCCTCCATTATATTAACATCCATGTGCCTATCCAAGAGTTGATTAAAAGTCTCTAAAGTATCTGACTCCACTACCACTGCTGGCAGCGCATTCCACACGCCCACCACTCTCTGTGTGAAGCGCCTACCTCTGACATCTCCACTGTACCTTCCTCCAATCATCTTAAGATTATGCCCCCTTGTAATAGTCATTTCTGCCCTGGGGAAAAGTCTCTGGCTATCCACTCTATCTATGCCTCTCATCATCTTGTACACCTCTATCAAGTCACCCCTCATCCTTCTTCATTCCAATGAAAAAAGACCTAGCTCCCTCAACCTTTCCTCATAAGACCTGCCCTCCAGTCCAGGCAGCATCCTGGTAAATCTCCTCTGCACCCTCTCTAAAGCTTCCACATCTTTCCTAATGAGGCAACCAGAACCGAACGCAATATTCCAAGTGTCATCTAACCAAGGTTTTATAGAGCTCCAGCATAACCTCACAGCTCTTAAACTCAGTTCCCCTGCCAACAAAAGCCAACACATCATATGCCTTCTTCACAACCCTATCAACTTGGGTAGCAACTTTGATGGGTCTTTGGACGTGGACGCCAAGATCCCTCTGTTCCTCTGCACTGCCAAGAATCCCGCCATTAACCCTGTATTCTGCATTCAATTCAACCTTCCAAGATGAATCACTTCAGACTTTTCTGGGTTGGATTCCATCTGCCACTTCTTTGACCAGCTCTGCATCCTGTCAAGGTCCCGTTGTAACCTACAACTCCACCAACATTCGTGTCATCGGCAAACTTGCTAACCCACCCTTCCACTTCCTCATCCAAGTCATTTATAAAGATCACAAAGAGCCGAGGTCCCAGAACAGGTCCCTGCGGAACATCACTGGTCACAGAGCTCCAGGCTGAATACTCTCCATCTATTACCACTCTCTGTCTTCTATTGGACAGCCAGTTTAGTGTCCAGACAGCCAAATTTCCCTGAATCCCATGCCTCCTTACTTTCGGAATGGGCCTATCATGTGGAACCTTATCAAATGCCTTGCTAAAATCCACGTACACCACATCCACTGTTCTACCTTCATCAATGTGTTTTGTCACATCCTCAAAGAATTCAATAAGGCTTGTGAGGTATGATCTGCCCCTTACAAAGCCATGTTGAGTATTTCTAATCAAACTGTGCTTTTCCAAATAATCATAAACATTATCTCTCAGAATCCTCTCCAATAATTTTCCCACCACAGAAGTAAGACTGACTGGTCTGTAATTTCCAGCATTATCCCTATTCCCTTTCTTGAACAAGGGAATGACATTTGCAACCCTCCAATCATCTGGACAGTGAGAAAAGATCATCGCCAAAGGCACAGCAATCTCTTCCCTTGCTTCCCGTAGTAACATTGGGTATATCCTGTCTGGCCCAGGGGACTTATCTGTCCTCATGTTTTTCAAAATTTCTAGCATATCCTCCTTCCTAACATCAACCTGTTTGAGCATATCTGTCTGTTTCATGCTGTCTGGTGACTACTGAAGCAAAGTATTCGTTAACGACCTCCCCTACCTCCTCTGACTCCACGCACAAGTTCCCTCCACTATCCCTGATTGGCCCTAACCTCACTCTGGCCATCCTCTTGTTCCTCACATAAGGATAGAACGCCTTGGTGTTTTCCCTAATCCTATCCGCCAAGGCTTTTTCATACCCCCTGCTAGCTCTCCTAAGTCCATTCTTCAGTTCCTTCCTGGCTGCCTGGTAGCCCTCTAGTACCCTGTCCGATCCTTGCTTCCTCAACCTTAAGTAAGCTTCCTTCTTCCTCTTGACTAGATGTTCCACAAGTCGTGTCATCCAAGATTCCTTCACCTTACCATCCCTTCCTTGGGACAAACCTCTCCAGTTCTCGTAGCATGTGCTCCCTAAACAACCTCCACGTTTCTGTCGTGCATTTCCCTGAGAACATCTGTTTCCAATTTATGCTCCGCAGTTCCTGCCTAATAGCATTGTAATTCCTCCTTCCTCAATTAAACACTTTCCCATACCATCTGCTCCTATCACTCTCCATGACTATAGTAAAGGTCAGGGAGTTGTGATCACTATCACCGAAATGCTCTCTCACCGAGAGATCTGATACCTGGCCTGGTCCGTTGTCAAACATCAAATCCAATATGGCCTCCCCTCTGGTCAGCCTATCTACATATTGAGTCAGAAATCGTTCCTGGATACACCTGACAAAATCTGCTCCATCCAAACTGTTTGCACTTGGGAGGTTCCAGTCGATATTCACAAAGTTGAAGTCACCCATGTCAACAATCCTATTACTTCTGCACCTTTTCACAATTTGCCTCCCAATCTGTTCCTCAGTGTCTCTGTTGCTATTTGGGGGTCTATAGAAAACTCCCCATAAAGTGACTGCTCCTTTCCTGTTTCTGACTTCCACCCATACTAACTCAATAGACAAACCCTCCTCGACGACCTCCCTTCCTGCAGCTGTGATACCATCCCTGATTAGCAATGCCACTGTCCCACTTCTTTTACCTCCCTCCCTATTTCTTTTGAAACATCTAAACCCTGGAACATCCAACAGCCATTCCTGCCCCTGTGAAATCCAAGTCTCCGTAATGCCCACAACAATGGTAGCTCCAAGTACTGATCCATGCTCTAAGTTATTAACCCTTCTTTCTGACACTTCTCGCGTTAAAATAGACACTTCAACCCGTCACACTGACTGCAACTTTGCCCTATCAACTGTCTGTCTTTCCTCACAGACTCTCTGCATGCTGTATTTGCCTGAACACCAGCTACCCCATCCTTTGATCCGTAGCTCCATTCCCCAACCCCCGCCAAACTAGTTTAAACCCTCCTGGAGAGCTCTAGCAAACCTCCTGCCCAGGATATTGGTGCCCGTCCAGCTCAGGTGCAACCCGTCTTTCTTGTACAGGTCCCATCTTCCCCAGAAGGTATCCCAATAATCCACATATCTGAAGCACTCCCTCCTACGCCAGCGTTGTAGCCACATGTTCAGCTGCACCCGCTCTCTATTCCTAGCCTCACTAGCCTGTGGCATGGGCAGTAATCCTGAGATTACTACTCTGCTCGTCCTGCCTTTTAGCTTCCAAGCTAACTCCCTATATTCACTTTTCAGGTCCTCATCCC